>NW_024032951.1:0-8891 GCF_002237135.1 Teleopsis dalmanni
AAAAGCTTTCGGAAATTCTCATTTAAAATTCGCGCGCTGTATATTTTCCGATATTTTAAGTTTATGTAGTTTGGCAGCACTGTCCTTAATTACTATGCCAAAAATGAGCGCGATCTGTCAGACAGTTCGTTTACGGCAGCTGTTGAAACCAGTTCACCTCAGTAGGGCGTTGCGAAAAAAACAATGGAAAAAAATATTGAACAAAGAGTTTGCATCAAATTTTGTGTTTCGAACGAAATTTCGTGTGCAGAATCGTTGCGAATGCTACAAAAGGCTTATGGGGAATCAGTTTTATCGAAAACTCAAGTTTATGAGTGGTACAAAGCCTTCCAGGACGGTCGTACGACCGTCGAAGACATTTCGCAACGCACTACTGAGGTGAACTGGTTTCAACAGCTGCCGTAAACGAACTGTCTGACAGATCGAGCTCATTTTTGGCATAGTAATTAAGGACAGTGCTGCCAAACTACATAAACTTAAAATATCGAAAAATATACAGCGCGCGAATTTTAAATGAGAATTTCCGAAAACTTTTCAGTCTTAATGTATGTTATTGTCAATTTAGATTTTAAGTAAAATTCTATAATTTTTGTAAGTGCTGTATGAATTTTTTTTTTTTGAATCAATAAATAATAATAATAATAGACGACATTTGCGTGGCATTAGCTGATGACGAAGAGCATGAGAAGCACTTAAGAGGGGTGTACAAGCGATTACGTGACCATGCCCTTAAAATCAATTTGGGTAAATGTACATTCTATAAGAAAGAGGTCACCTTCCTGGGACACACAGTTAACAAAGACGGAATTAGTCCTACAGCCGAGAAGGTTGAAGCAATGAAAAATTTTAAGAAGATTATTCGCTTCGGTAAACTTTTACAGACGTTTTCTCCCGCACGCTGCAAAGAATCAGGATGTCCTGCACGCGTTAATAAAAGGTAATAAGAAGAACGATAAGTCTCCAGTTGAATGGACCGCATAAGCTGAAAAAACGTTTGAAGTGTGTAAAAACGACCTAGCAAATGTTACGATGTTAGCCCACCCTGCACCAAATGCAAAACCAGTGCTAAATGTAGACGCTAGTAACGTCGTAGTAAGAGCAGCTGTGCAGCAGTTAGTGAACGGACAAATGCAGCCATTGGGATTTTATTCTAAAAGGTTGACAAATGCGCAAATGAAAAATAGTACGTATGACCGTGAGTTTCTTGCAATATATATGGCGGTTAAATACTTTAGGTATATGATTGAAGGCAGAAACTACACTATATTAACGGACCACAAACCAATCACATTCGCTTTTCTACAAAAACCGGAGAAAGTTTCCGAACGCCAACTACGTCATTTGGATTTTATCGGGCAGACATTCAGCACATAGCAGGCGATCAAAATACTGTTGCAGACGCTTTATCCCGATTTGAAAGTGTGATGACTGAATTCAGACGACCATTAGATTATTGTAAATTGGTAGAAGCGCAGAAAACTGATCAAGAGCTGCATGAATTGTTGAAAAATCGTGCATCGTCATCTCTGCAGCTAAAATTGGTGAATCTGCCTCTAGATAATGTTTCTATATACTGTGACGTATCCGGAAAGAGGGCAAGACCATTTATCACCTAAGCATTTTGCAAGCCAGTGCTTAAGAAATTACATACTTTAGCTTATCCTGGAAGAAAAGCAACAGTAAAACTAGTCAGTGATCGTTTTTGTTTGCTTAAACACTTTGAGCACATAACATTGATATCGTGGGACCATTTCCTCTTTGCAATGGTATGCGGTATTGTCTAACATGCATTGACAGATTCAGAAGATGGCCCGTGGCACTACCGTTGGCTGAAATAACAGCAGAAAATGTTGCTGAAGCATTAATAAAAGATTGGATAGCTCATTATGGCGTGCCAATAAGAATTAAGACAGACCACGGACGGCAGTTCGAGTCCAAGCTATTCGAGGAGCTAGCAAAAATGTTGGGGTGCGAAAGGCACCGAACTACCGCGTACCATCCTCAAGCAAATGTGCTAATAGAACGTTTTCACCGTACCTTAAAAACGGCACTGAAGTGTATGTCTAATATGGAATGGACGAGGACTTTGCCCTTAGTAATTATGGGGCTAAGATCAGCATATAAAGAAGACCTACAAGCGACACCATCAGAGCTGGTTTATGGCGCAAACAAACGCATGCCGGGAGAAATATTCGATGGCGAAGAGAAACAAGCGCCGCAAACGGAGTTTGTAAAGGTAATAAAAGCGACGATGAGGGAGCTGAAACCGTTACAAACCTCGCGTCATATTGCGGAGAAACCGTTTGTGCATAAGGACTTAAATAGCAGTTCACACATATTCCGACGTAACGATGCTGTACGTCCTCCACTAAAGCAGCCATACGAGGGTCCATATGAAGTGGAAAGTCGTAGCGAAAAATCTTAAAAATTAGGGTTAATGGACGGACAGTAAAACCGGCATACATGGCGAATGAAACCGGGGAAAGTTTGACAAGAGAACGAATGGAAGAACCTAACTGCAGTGATTGTGTTCAACATACGCCGAAGGTGACCCGAGCAGGAAGGGTTGTACGGTTTCCAACAAAGTGTACTGCATAAGTGCCACTACAACAGAAAGTAGATTTTGCCGTCAGTTGGGCGTCAAATTCTAGAAGGGGCTGTGTGGTAATAACGCAGTACACATTCAAGAAATCAATTTGACAGAAGTTTTTAGTAAACTAAGAAAACAAATTTTAATATAAAAATAAATAATTTTATAAAATTAGTAATTGAGAAGTAAAAACATCAGAACTTAATTCATTGTTTAATATTAATATAAAGGTGTAATTACAAAAACCACAATAACAACAACCTTATGCTTCGCAGGGTCAGTCTTGACGCCTTGCTCTGTTATTAAATGTCCTAGATATGCGACTTCATGCTTTAGGAAGTTGCATTTTTCAGGATTTAGTTTTAGATTGTATTCGCTCAATCTTTTGAAGACTTTTTCTAAATTGATATTATGGTGTTTTAAATTATTACCAAATATACTATTCGAGTTTGGTGAAAGGAGCTAGTCATGTCTAATGTCGAGAAATGTCTAGCTCTTCCTTGCTTATCTAATATGTCTTCGAGACGTGTCAACGAGAATTTATCGTACACTATTTCATCATTTAATTTCTTGTAATCAATCACAAGTCCCCACTTTTCAACATCATTTGATGATTTCTTTGGTACTAATAATATCGGATAGTTGTATGGACTTTTTGATGGTTGAATAATATCATCTTCCAATAATTTGTTGACCTAAGATTAGATGTCATAATTTTGGCTATGTGGTAATCTATAATATTTGATATAGATTGGCACGTGGTAGATATTTGTTCTTTGTAGAAGTTGTTGCATGTTAAGGGTTCTCCTTCCATAAGGAAAATGTTTTGATATTTGGTTCTTAATGGGACGAGTTTAATGGACAGGTATCAAGTCTCAATTTATTGATAGTGACGTCATATTCGTTCGTATTTAATATGCGAACATAACAATTTCCTTTAGCTAGAGCTATTGTATTAGCGATAAAAACACCTTTGACGATTTCTTTCGAAATCAACAATGTGTTTTCATCAAAATGCATATCTAAGGGTAAAATGTGTTCAGGTCTTGTTTCTAATATTATTGATTTATATTGTATGGGGATATTTATTTGTTGGTTATTATAAGTAACCATTAGAGAAAAGGTAAAATAATCTATATTATATTGAAATTTTGTTAGAAAATCTCTGCCAATGATGCTATCAGTTTCAATGGGAAAATCGTCTTTATCATCATGTTCTTAGACCAACTAGTCCGAGCTCCCACTATTGTCCCTAAACATAAACGACTTACCTTGAAACGGGAGAAATTCCAAATAGAAAGATTTGGGAATTTTGCTGCTTTTTTTTGAAATTCCTTCCATTGTAGGCAAAAACAAAAATTTTTTCAAGTAAACAAAGTTCCGTACATTCGTCAACACAAATTTCTTATTGTACGCATTGCAATCAAATTCAATAAAAATAACTGCACACATAAATGCGTGCACATTTTTTTAAATTTGTTTATGCATTTAACCATTTTTTACTAATGGCAAAGACTAATCAAATCATGATGAGACTTACAGGGTCATCCATTAAAAAAAATGGGTTTTACATAAATATATTTATTAAATTAGAAATATGCAATTTACTGGGTCAACCATTAAGAAAATATGGGTGTTTAATAAAGACATTAATTAAATTAGAAATATGTAATTTATCCATTAAAAAAAAATGGGTTTTACTAAGTAAATTAAAAAAAAAATCAAAATATGATATTTTTCCTTTTATATTTACTATTAATATCAATTTAATTTGTGGGGTTAAATTTTCACGTTAAATTTGATACTTACAGTATCTATAGTGTTAAATTGTCCAATTTATTGCAATGAACGCTTGTAATAATAGGGCTTTCACATTAGATAAACGTTGCACAAACAAGTAGTTGCGTGCCATTGTTTTCCTAACTTAAAATTTAACCAAAAGCATATATACTGGCATCATATGGCATATGTAATGATGCAGATCATAATAAGGATATCGTAAAAAGTTTAGACTTATTAGTGATTGCTTAAAATGTTGGAATGTTTTTTCGTTTAGTTTGCAATTCAAGCAAAATTTTGACAAATCAAAACGTGCGAATTTCACTGTAATTTTCACAACAATCAATAAAATGGAAAGAAGATCGAAATTTAATAACAAAGAATTGATTTAAGTTCCATCGCAATAAGTGATTTATTTTATCATTCTTTATTGATATCGTTAGATGATAGAAATGTTTACTAAATGACAAATATTTACTTTGCCACTTCGACAAATTTCTTTGGAGGATGTTTCTCATAAAAGTCGCTTGCGACTGATAAAGCGTAGCTCTGGTGAACTCAAAATTAGATTAAAATCCAAGATTGGTCCAGAAAATAACTGCTAAGGAACTCAACTTATTGTTATAGTTGTATCGCGAATATTAAACAATTTTTTGGATACACGAAACAATATAGCTTCGTGGATTTTTCGAATACTAGCTAAAGCTCAAAAAGAGCTTTAGCTGAATATTTACTTCGAAAATAGAATGTCCAGCACCTTCAAGGTTATTGTAACAAGTGGTTCTTTGTTCTATAAGCACGTGTCAGAAATTACACCAAATAACCTCGCAACCTATATATTAGGAATAATGGTAAGCCAAAAGCATTTAATCTAGTAAAAATACATATTAATGCTTCTTTGTGTCCACAGTATAGTATAGACGTTTTAGCAGCTGTAGTGTGTTATGCTTGGGCTCATTTGCTGACATCTTTAATAATTTTATACTTTTACGCTTAAGTGTAAAAGTTAATGCAACAGGAATTTGATATCCTGCTGATTACATCGAAGTAATTGTCCGATTTGACTGAGCTTATAATGATTAGCAAAAACAGTGTTTTAATTCGGATATAATATATAGTTGTGGAAATCGAAATATCTGGTGGACCAGACCTAATTGTGGCTTCTGCCTACATTGTTGAGAATAGAGATGGTCTTCTGGAAGAGATAGTTGCTTTAGTATGCAGCAATACATCAAAAAGCACTTGCTAATTGATTGCGACGCCAGTGCGAGACGCAGGTTTTGGGGCAGTTTAGGAACCAATGACAGAGGTGAGTACGTTTTTAATTTCATTAATAACTCCAACTTTCACTTTCTTCAGTTCACATGGTTTCGGTGGATTGGAAAAAGTGGTTGTCAGTTCAGGAATGTAGTTTATTTCACTGCTATTGTGGCTGCCGGTCATGGATAATATTCTTAATAAACTAGATAAGATAGGCGTGAAGAGCATGTGTTAGGTATATGCCACAACATAATAAGTGTTATTATCCAAAGAACCTTGATAAAGCTAATAATTCGGGCCACAAACTGTGGACTAGGTATTAACCCAAGAAAAACTGAAATGATGCACCACTGAGACCAAAATACCAGCTTTCAGTTTACCTTCATTAAATGCACAACTGTTAAAACTATCGGAAAAGCTAAATATCTAGAAATTTTGCTAGATAGTAAGCTAAATTGGAAGCACAATGGCGAACTAGGGTCCAAGATGGTCTGCGTGGCTTTCTATATATCTAAACATAATGCTATGTCTGCTACCCATTGATCTCAATATTAAAAATATTGTTTGTAACACGTTAATAGACTGCAAGCGACAGTCGTCTGGGCAGAACTTACATATGGACATAGCTCATTCTAGGCACAGTTCAAAACTGTCTGTATAGAATGAGATTGGATTATTTGAGTCCTGTAACGACACACTTTCTGTCGCTGATGATGCTGAGGTATACTCAGCCGTCGTCCAGGGGTCGTTGCAATAGAATTTTTATTTTGGAAGTCAAAGACAATGTGATATAGTAATTCAATTATTTATTTAGGAGAATTTAAAATAAAATAAGATTTACAATCTAATATAATTATAATAAAATGCTGGTTTGCTAATTTGATGACTACGATTATTTGGAATAATTGTGCTTCGATGATTGTTCCGATTGTTGTTTCCACGTGCCTGAAATGTTGCTGTCAGACGACACTACTTGTGCTAATCTTGGTGTCTTGTCAGAAGACGTCATTATCTAGAGATTAGAAGTGTTATGCTGGGTTACAGCCTTGGTTAGCATTAATGTTAGGACGTATTACTACCCTAACTCAAACCTACAGAAAATCCTACTAGTCAAGATGTATCATGACTACCTTGGCTTGATTTACATATAAGACTACATATACAATCTACTTGTCAAAACGTATATACTACCTTGACACTATAGTTCTACTGGCTTGTTTCGCAAAGACGTATTACTACCTTTGAGAGTTTCCCAACAAGTGCCTTTGCTTGTACAATGCGCGTTTATTTATACTCAAATGACCGAAGCTTTTCCTGTAGCGCATCGGTACATTTGCCGTTGGTATTTTTGATACTTGTTTTTTGCTGCTGTTGTTCGCCTGGGTGTAATTTCTGTGCTTTGCGTTTTCGTGTGTTCTTGAATTCGCCGAGCTTCGTTTTTAGTTCAACCAAAGCTTTCATGCTTTGTCTTGTTTACAAACGTGTTTTTTTTTATATGGTGCCGGTGTGTATGGTTTATTATTTATTAATAAATTTATTTATTTATAAATATTTATTATTAAATAAATAAATATTACAAATATTAAAGGTGAGTGTGTTATTTATTTGTTTAAATATATTTTATATTACTTGCATTTTCAATGTAATCTTAGGTTTGTTCATTTGGTGCAATTACGTGCATGCGGGGGTGGGTTCATGGTAAGTTGTTTACGTTTTAAATTTATAATAAAAATTAACTAGTTTTCATTGTAGATATTAACTCCACAGTGATTGTATGTAGGTTGGAAATTAGTTAAAATTTCCATCCTTACAGGCCATACTTATTATTTAAGAAATTTTCAGATTTCATCAAAAACCGAACATATCAAGGACAGATGTAGTATTGCTATTTTTATTGACAGCCAGGCGGGAATTAAAGCTCTTGAATCCTTCATCTCAAAATCATAAGTAGTAAAAAAATGAAGAGAAGCAATTGACGAGCTAAACCGGCTAGCTAACAATTAAATTAGATTTTGGGAACTTGTCAAAAGGAATCGTGTGAATACTGTAAAGTATTTCTCTCTGGTCACTGATGTATTGCAGATTAATTGCTGGAAAAACAAACCATTAAGCATTTTCCGATTTTGCAGTCCTGAAGATATAAATTTTTAGGGAAAAACTTTTTTGACAACTTATCAGATCTATTAACCGACGACCCATTAAATTATCTAAATTTGACGGGATGGATTTATTTTGCATCTTTCTATCTTAAGATTTCTTGCAAGCAGATGACATAAAATTGGTAATTGAGATCAATGGAAAGTTATCTGCTGGCTTGCTACTGCAACCAACCAACGACTTAAAAAAAAAGCAACACTTTACGGTATAAGTCTCATAAGATGTAATGCCAGGCAACAGAAGTCAGCTACAAAAGTAATCCCAATTAACTTTATCAGAAGAAAAGATTTAGTTGTTATTCCTGTGGAGACGAGATATACGATAACTCTTAAATGTTACACTGCAACCTGGTTATCAGAAGTTAGTTTTGAAGCTGCTAACCTAAATAAAAAAGGAAGTCCAATTTTCTGATTTTCTATGAATATTAAGAATCATTTTAAATATATATCTGAGCAACAAAAAACACCGATCTCGTTCTACGATTGGAAACAAACTCAATTTTTTATATTTACTTCTACATCTAATTCGACTTAGTTTCTTAACCAGTTTTGTATGAATTTATTTAATATAGTTATTTGCAATATTTTTGTATATTATTGTTTCATTGGATTTAAAGTTTATGAGTTTACTGAAAGTCAGCTTTCTCTTTCCAAACCTGTTCGTTCATTCCTTTATCTTCTCTTCCTTTTCGCACCTTACCAATTTCCCATTTATTAATCTTTTCCCTGAAATTTTTCTAAACTTTTAGATTTATATTACCTAACAGTTTTTGGTTTAAATTTAAAAATTTTAACGCTTCTATAACATTAATAGCGTCAGTTTTAAGCAAAATTTTAGCATCCGGCCATTTCAAATAAGTGTCAACAATTACTAAGATATTCAAATATTGAAATTTACAAAAATCTGCATGGATACGCTCAAACGGTGCACTAGTTACTTCCCAGTTAATTAATATTTGTTTTCAGGTTTCTGGGTCAAACAACATGCTTCACATGTTCCGACGAACTACTCAATTGCAACATTTCTACCCGGAAACGAAACATATGTGCTAGCTACAGCTTCCATGCGAATAATTCCGATATGTCCACTATATAACATTTCTAAC
>NW_024032952.1:0-8891 GCF_002237135.1 Teleopsis dalmanni
GTTTGCTGGTTTGTTGGCAGGTTCGCAAGCTGCCAAGTTGGCAAGTTGGCATGTTGGCAACAGATTTAAGCTAAGCTTAAAAGGTTTGGATGACTGCAGATACTCGTACTCGTATGAACACTAAAATCTAAACTTTGTATTTTGCTGGTCATTTTATAATTATAATTTGAAATAAAAACACTTGAAAATTACTTTCAACCTCAGGCAACACAAAAATAAAGGTCTGCAATGTAGCTTCATATTAATTTGATTCGTTTTGAGTGTTTAAAATAAGCCAAGATAAGCTGGAAATAATTTCCAAAATAAAGTAAAATACAAAAAATACAAAAACAAAAAATCACAAATTATTAACGATAAAATGACAAACCGAAACTCTGTTTAGTTGCAAATTACTTAATTAATGTAAAGAAAATATCTAATAACAAATAAAGCCATGGTTAAAGCAAGCGTTATATTGGCAATATATGTATCTGTCTGCTGGCAAATGTCTATGTCCTCATCAGCAAGTAATTATAATTAATTATTTTTTGCAATAACATGACAAAACCAATAGCGACAAAAGCTACACGAACCTCAAAATTAGTTTAAATAATGACTTTAAAGATCATTAACGAGACATAGAGAAAATATTTTATATGTAAATATTTATATATATTTTTTTTTAATTGATGTTGTAAAAAAAGGTTAACATAAGTGTGCAGAAAAGATGTGGGATTTTCTGGCAAATTAATTTTTTTTCTTTTTATATTTATATAAAAAAAGATTTTTGTTAAATTATGAAAAAGATAAAGATCATAAAAAATTGCAAATCCTATTTGTCAAAATAAATAACTTGTAGTTGATCACAGATAAAGATAAAATTATTATAAAGCGGATTACAAATAAATTTGACATTTTTAAGACTCAAGCATTACTTGTAGTACATCTAGAGTTAAAATTTATTCAAAAAAAAAAAAAAACAAAAAAAAGCGACGCATTAATAAAAAACAGGAACTACAAATAAATGCCGGTTTATGAAAAAATCAGGAACTTTATTCACAAGTATTATGTTATACAATATATATTAAATATACAAGTGCACTTGAAACTGAAATAAAATCTTTAAAAAAATTAAAAATGTATATGAAATATATGTTATACGCAATGCAGGAATTATTTGGGTGCAAAAAAAAACACAGTTTTATCAGAGCACTTATATAGAAGTGGTTCAATTTGTTTTGTGACATTTTTTTATTAACTTAATTAAATTTATTTTTTTATTATTTTTAAAGATAATATTTTATATTTTATATCAAAAATTCAAAATAAACCATTAATAAAAATATAACATAAAATTATTGTTTAAAGTACTCTTTAAAATATATCCGTGTTTATCATTATGATATTATATATTAAAAAAGGAAATTCTACTATAAAAAATTGGCTCTTTATTAGCAATAAAAACAAGTTATTGAACTTAAAGGTATTTAAACAGTTTACGATGAAATAATGTTGCAATGTACTAATGTGATTAACATATCTAATACCATCTGTGTTAATTTCAATCATTATCTACACTCGTCTAAAAGTAATATCACAAAAAAAAAATTATAGTTCCTATATTCCTATGTTCCTTAATATAGGAGCAATCTTTGAATTTTCTTACTATTGTTTTACTTGTCTTCTTCTTCTTCTTCTTGAGTTAATGCTATTACGCACTTTTACTCTATAATGGCTGGGGGGCTTATCTCTACCCCACACTAGGCTTTAACTAGGCTAAAAAAAATTCATATCATTTATTTGTCTTTTAGTTGATGACGGACCTTAAATCAGCATATCTTCCTGAGAGTCCAGAAGTGGACTTGAGGATTGTTAGGGCGGGGTTAATTAGCGTATCAACTTTAGTGAATATTTTTAGAGCTCTGTCTCTGATATATTTTATTTGTGAACAATTTTTACGACATAGTTGGATAAATCCAGATATTGACATAATATTTAACATAAATTTCAATGACTGGACGATCATTAACATCACCTAATAAATAACACGTCAAAAAAAACAGAGACTTCCTACTCAAAAATTGTGGATTGACAATAAAAAGAGTCAGTAAGGTATTACTAACATTTGCTCTCAAGCAATCCAAAACATTTTGGAAGATGTTTTGTGCCTGTAAAAAGGGAAATCTCAATTGGCGATAAAAGAATTTAACTTTTATGAGTCACTTCCTCGACTTATATCTATAGCCTCTATTTATATTTAATCATCCGCCTCCATCCATCTTCATCCACTCATCCATCCATCTTCATCCATTCATTTGTGCAAATTAATAACATTTCCTAAACTCAAAAAACAGCTTCGGGAGTACCATTTCAACACAATTAAGGAAATAGAAATCAAATCTCGTCGCGAAAATCAACTCGTAGCTATTACCGAAAATTGGCTTTGTTATAGTTGTTTCCAATATAAGTTAAACCGAGTTGACTATTTTGAGGGCAATAAAATAGATTTTTAAGACTAAATAATGATTTTAAAATTTTTAAACAATTTTATCTAACCTTTTGATCAATGCACCTAAATACAGATCTCTAGTAATTGAGGTAAAATGCATGGAAAGCTCATGTTTTTTTAATTTTTTAGTATCTAATTGAAAGCTTATTAACTAATATAGGAACTATGAAATAGTGTAGTTAACAATTGTGGGAAATTATTTAGAGAGACGTTCGTACCTACGACTGTTGTATAAGTTTATTACTAAAAATGCTTATTAATTACATATTAAGTATTAATAGTATTTGTCAATTTGCCATATAACTATTAAAATAAATTAAGTGAATTGCGCTTTCAGTAAAGCGGAAAAATGGAATAATTAATTGAAGACAATTTGTGTTTCGAATAAACCTTATTTCTATTAGTCTTACATACACGGACGAGTAACTCTGACTTTTCTCACAAAAAGAAAATTTTTTTTGACGTTGACGGTTTTAGATTTATTACGAAACTATTACATAAAATTCCTTATTAAAAATCAATTATCGACACTAAATGAAAAGAACTCAACCATCACATCAAGACGAAATGATTCGAACTGCAATGCACACTTATTAAAGATTACATTCTTAGTGGAGACTCATTTAAAGTAATTACCATATTTTTACAAACAATTCATAAAGATACTACAATAGCCGTTGTACTCATATGTTATTGTCTTTAAAAAGACAATATTGTAACTTGCATAGATAATTTTTATAACCCATTTTAAAATAGATATTTACGAGCTGCTTTTGAATGCAAAGAAAATGTTTTCAAATGTAAAATCGAACTGAAAAATTAAGAAAGAAATTTACAAGTGTTTCATCATAAATAATTACTGCATTGAAAATATATATGAAAAAATAAAGCAAAATAAAAATATGTATTGTAGAGCCAGAAATGCGTTGTTACTTGGCTTTTCTTTGTTACCGATACAAACCTTTTTCGTCTGACTTTCTGTTACAAGTTGCAATATTTTTTAATATTTATATGAATCCATGCCAACTTAAATCACCTTAATAACTTTAAATATGCTTACTAAAGGCGGGCTTATTATATAAAATTACGTTTGCCTTTTGGCTCTTCAACTCAAACTCAAAGCATAGAAAATTGAACTAAATTAGACTTAACATAGCTACAAACTCAGTGATATAAGACAAATTTTCGTTGAGAAAAGAAACATTTTGTTGAAATATTATTATGAACGCAGTAGACTTTTAAATTACTTTTAAGTCGGTTAGATAACCAAGCCCTCCCGTCAATAGTTTTTTACTTTAATATATCCCCACACAAAAAATATATTTAACAGACATATGAATCATATGTATATTGCTTTTTATATAGTATATAATTGTTAATCTTATGTCTCGCTCATAGACAATCTTCTACATCATTCAAAAGAGTTATTAAGTTAAGTTTTGAAAATATTAAATATCGATTGCACTATCCAATACCAGTAACAAAGTAAAACCTGTTCACTTCAGTCACGCATGCAGTAAATACTTAACTTAGCTCATACACAAATATTAAAAGAAATAAAGTTTAAAACACCAGCTAACAGCATCAATAATGAAAAAAAGTCTAATGAGGAAGAAGTTATATAAAAAGTGATGAACGTTTGATATTAAAAATTATATTAAAAATACGAAATAAAAATGCTTGCTTCCTTAGTCGTAAATATTATTTTCTGCACAAAAAAGTGTAATTTGTTTACTTACAAAGCCACAAACTTATAATTAAATGAAAGAGAAAAGTATAATGTCGAAACAGCTTTATACTAATATTTGAAAACATAGAAATAAAAATCTATAAAACAAAGAATTGCTTTTGAAGCTTGACTCGTAGTACCACAAGCGATTGGTTAACCAATTAGCTTTTCAGATTCCACACTTAACAAAGATTATTTGGGCAATAAATTCCCACCATGTGAAGTGTACCTTAAATTGTAGTTAAATATGTTTAACTATGCCTAAAGATCACAAATGATAATCTAAATCTATTATATTTAGAATTAAATTATTATTTAGAATCATAGTTATAATTTATGCTTCCTTCTACGATATTGCGTGTGTAATAGATCAGGCTTATAAGGTTCTGTCAAACGTACTATATGAAATATTAAAGCTAATCGTTAATCAACTTATTGAATCTTATCAGTGTGGCTTTAGACCTGGCAAATGCACCCTAGACCAGATATTAACGGTGCGTTAAATCCTGGAAACGACCGAAGAAAAACACATCGACACACACCATCCATTTCTCGACTTCAAAGATGCTTTTAATATGACTAAAAGCACTCTCTATGCCGCTATGTGTGAATTTGGTATCCCAATAAAACTTATACAGCTATGTAAAATGATATTAAGTAATACCACCAGCTTCGTTAGAATCGGGAAGAATCTCTACGAGCCGTTTGATACCAAACGAGGTTTCAGAAAGGTGACTTTAACCTGATCTTGGAAACGATAGTTCACGCAACAGATTTAAACCACACTAGCATGATAGTCTACTAAAGTGTAATGTAGAATATTATGACCTGAACACCCGCGCCGCCAGTGCGGCATTTTCATGTTCATCCGCATCTTCGGATGCCAAAAATCTGGGGGCGCTCGGTACTACCAACTAGCGACAGCAAGCAACTGATCGAGCTGGCTGGCGTAGGCTACTCGACTTGGCCAGGGGCGACTCATGTGTGTAATGGCCAACTATATAAGTAAGTCTATTACATATGTGATGTACAATGAAAATGTAGATTCCTTCTTAATATATATATTAAATACTAAATAATATATTAGGAATTCTAAATAGATACATGTTAATTATTTTACACTGATCTTTGTAATTTTCAGAACACATTTAAAACTAAAAATAAGTCTATTTTGCAATTCGTAAAAACTGTTACCCTACTTATTAGAATTTCATAAGTTTTACTTAACAACAACCTTTCAAGTAATTTGAGGTGATATATCTTTTATGTCCTTGCAATAAACATAATTATTTTTGCATTTAACTATGCATTTAAATGTTTCCCTTCACTGCAGCCGATTGCATACTTACTCGACGCTGTATTTTTTGCAGATCTTACCGACACGTTCTCATTTTATTTCAAAAGTTCAAAATCATTAATCACAACAATTGTGGTCATCATGTACGAGTATTTGGTGGAATTCAACGATAAAGGCCTTTTATATAATACATAAAATTTAATCACCACTAAAATGTCAGTTCAGTAAAAACTTTTATCGTATCTTAAATTATGCTTGAGAAATAAAAACATCAAATAAAAAACGAAACAAATCACAGTATCTGAAGGGATTTTCTTACCTAGGTTGAAGAGCGGATTTCCCTAAATAAAATTCTTAAGAAACTCAATGAAACTGTATACTTAAAAAAAAATATATAAGTCTTAAATACGAGTGCTTCATAAAAACCGATTCATAATTGGAATTATTTCTGCGGTGGCTATGTAAACATGATTAAATTTAAATTTTTTTTATTATTTAAATCTGAAAACAGCTTAAACATCTTCAAAATTCACAAAATAATAAAAATAATAAACATGAAATAAACATAAAACTGAAAGTGACCAACTATAAGCCACTTTACAGCCAACATAAAAAAATCACACTTCGAGAAAAATATAAAAAAAAATTAAATAATATTTTTAATAAATTTTTTCTTTATTTAAATAAACTGAAGCAGTTAAACGTAATAAATGCGTTAATATTGCGTAATAATAAAACCAAATATGTGAATATCTGTCTGACTACCCGTCCATCTGCTTATCTGTCTATATCTGTCTATCTATCAGTTTGTTAATAAACAACAACGGCGGGCCTCCATACGCGTTATGCGATGCGAGTACATTTGAATTTGAATGCTTGAGATGACATGGAGTGCCAAGTGCGTTTTGGTGTATGCCTCCATGGTTAAGACTCTGAGCTAAGTCTATACAAACATACATATATCGAGATATCTCAAGTTGAAGTTGAAACGAATTTATAGTCAAATTAAACACACTTTTTAGCGCTGCGTATCTTTTTAATTTCATTTAAATGCGGTTTTGTTATTAAAATTTATCAAAAGGCCTTAATTGTGATTAAACAACTGCGGGTGGTAGCCAAACTCTCAACTGTGCAATGATTTATATACGATTTATACTCATAGGAAACGATTTACATATTGACTAAACGTTTTTGAATTTTATGCATAAAAAGGTTTGGTGAGCTTTTTTGATACTAAAATCAATGATAATTAATAGATTTATTCGCTTTCTTTCATTTCCGAGGTTCGGTAATTTGTGATTTAATTAATTCAAAACACTAATGTACAATGGTTTATGAAGATACACTCCTATTATTATCAGATAATAATGATTTTTGCACGAATTGCTATACATAATCAAGAAATGTGAAGAAAATTGATATATAAATAGTTAAGGATGGAAGAGGATAACCTAAGTCATGTAATTTATGACAATGTTTATGATATAATTTAACAACGTGAAATACTTTTTGGTTATATACCATTAACGGAATCCCTTTAAATGTAAGAACTTCCCACATCTGCTTGCCATTTAAGTCCCTATTATATAGCTTAGAATTTAATAGAGATATAATAGAAATATAAATTTAAAACTCCATTATATCACCTATAATATAATAGAGATATAATAAATGGATTTAAATCTACATCATCCCAGAATATAATAGAGATTTTAATGGTAGATAAAGTGAAAGGAGCATCACATCCTCTTCAATTAATTAGAAAAGCTTTTTTGATTTCATATTCTTCGTAATTATGGTATACATTGTGACCGAAAGGTTTTCGGAAGTTCTCATTTAAAATTCGCGCGCTGTATATTTTTCGATATTTTAGTTATGTAGTTTGCCAGCACTGTCCTTATTACTAATGCCAAAAAGGAGCGCACTGTCGGACAGTTCGTTTACGGCAGCTGTTGAAACCAGTTCACCTCAGTAGTGCGTTGCGAAAAAAACAATGGAAAAAAATATTGAACAAAGAGTTTGCATCAAATTTTGTTTTTCGAACGAAATTTCGTGTGCAGAATCGTTGCGAATGCTACAAAAGGCTTATGGGGAATCAGTTTTATCGAAAACTCAAGTTTATGAGTGGTACAAAGCCTTTCAGGACTGTCGTACGACCGTCGAAGACATGCCGCGTTCTGGACGACCTTCGACCTCTACCACCGACGAAAACATTGAAAAGGCAAAGGAAATCGTGTTCAAAAATCCTCATGTGAGTGTTAGAGAGATAGCACGAGAGCTAGGCATCGGTCGTGAGATGGCTCGTTTGATTTTGGTGGACAATTTGTGTATGCGACGTGTCAACGCCCGGCTTGTTCCGATTCACCTCAATTTGTTCAACATTATCAACGATTTTAAGGCCAAACATTCAATAAATACCATCGAACAGCCACCGTATTCACCTGATCTTGCACCGTGTGACTTTTTCCTGTTTCCCAACCTCAAATTACCACTCAGAGGAACGCGTTTTGAATCCATAGAAGACGTAAAACAGAATTCGCAGAGGGAACTCAAAGCCATACCGGAAAGCGCCTATAAAAATGTTTGATGATGGAGAAACTTGGCAATTGTGTATCGCTCTAATGAAGCATATTTTGAAGAGATAAAAAAATATGATGAAGATTAGAATTTTGCGTTGTACATGTGACGGAAACTTTTCGGTCACAATGTAAGTGGAAAATTCGGTATATTTGAACCAATCTGGGTCCATGCAGGACCATAACTGACCAAACTATAGAGTTCTATATATAGTTAAAGCCCTTGACTTGATAATCTTTTATATTCACCATTCACAAGTATGCTTCTTCATTCTTGTTCGCCATTCTTGTCCTAAAAACAAGTTTTTTTTAGGTTTGAATATATTAATTTCAAAAAATACAGTTCTGGTAAGTTTTTAAACTAACTTTTTTACGAGTTCTGATTGGTTAGTTGCATTGACAGATCAGCAGACAACTTTTCGCTAACCTCGATTAAAGATTACTCGCTACCACATTTATCGTAAGAAAAAAGGAACAAACTAAATCTATCAAATCAAATTAAGTAAATAAAATATATCTTTCATCCTTACCGATAAATAGACTGACAAGATGTCAAAGAAGTACATATTTTTCTAAAAACTTGTTTTTTCGGAAGGCCAGAGCCGGGCATTCACAAAGAAACTGCTTAAAAGTAACTTTTTTTTGGAAGCTTCCACAATTTCTGCTGTAAGTATTAAAGGCAGTTTAAAGAGTAGTTTCTCGGCTTGAGTTCCTACACACCAAAAAGAACTACAATAAGCTTTGCAGTATTCTAACGTGGTTAATTTTAATAAGTTCTCAAAATCTAGTCTTGTTATATTG
>NW_024032953.1:0-8891 GCF_002237135.1 Teleopsis dalmanni
AAATTGTTCAAGTCAAATATCACAGAGTATATCATAATTACAAAAAGAAAAAATTCTACTCCAACAACAATATACATAATTTAAAATAAATTAAAATAATTATGATTATAATTCATGTGGTGCTGATGAAGCTTTTAATTTTTTATTGAATTTTTAAATGAAAAATAAAATATATCTTAAATTGTTTTTGCTCCCGCCAATTAACAAATGCGAACAAGTTTATTTTATTGTTAATTAATTAATAATGCATTTAGTCTGAAGGGAGCACAGTATGAGCCAACAATATTTATTTTTTTTTATTGATTTGAAAATTGTTTATTTTTAGTTGAAAGTCTTTGATTTATAGGCATTTTACTTTTATATATTTTTACTCATATGTATTTCTAAGGTTACTCATTTTGTTTAGAATAAGATGCAGACTCGACAATAGACATTCGTATATATTATTATTTTATGTACTTAAAATGAATGAGTTAGAAAAAATTTCGTTCCCAAGCTACAGAATTGTTTGAGAGCTACAACGCAGTAAGGCTGCCTCATTTCTGCCCAGTTTGTTTGCAATTTTGTTGTCAGAAATTTTAACGTAACCCATAACCCATAGGATTCACGTCTGATTATTTCGCATAAGAATATTAAGCATTTCAAAACACTACATCACCAGTCTTAATGTCGCCTGATGAGAATTGAGAATATTTATTGCTTACTAGCTTACTAGCTTACTAGCTACTAGCTTACTGGTGTTGATTCATACATGGTATACACACTTGTTTATCGCACATGTTTCTGCTTGAAAGATGTGTTTTTACTTAACCTTCCAATTATTTCAACCCTCGCCCCTGAGCCCCTGCTCCGACACCTTCTTCAGTGAGCAGGCACCATACACAACAGGTTCAGGTACAACCTATAAGCAGGCACCATAACACAACAGAATAGAACTGAGATTGCTTGCTGCTTCCCTAAAGAAGTATCTGTATTACCAATTGCGAAATATCTTTCAAATATCTTTGAGGTTCTTTGAGGTTTCGCCTTTATATGTAAACATCTTTTAATTTTAAGGAGACGCTATAATAACACAATAGGATAAAGCTGATTTAGTGCTTTCTGAGGTTACCTGAAAGAGTATCTTAAGCTGCATTACAAGCAACGTAGTATCATTTCGTTATAAGGAGACTTCATATCTTAACAGGGTATAGATTGTTTTGGTTGAACTCATGGATTCAACTTTCTTCACTATCTGCGTAATATCTTTCAATTATAAGGAGGCGACATACGTCAACCGACTAGAGCTTAGTTTACTCGCTGATGAGATCTGACAGAACATTTTATTTACTCTAAGTTACCGTCTCAACAAGACAGATCTGTACAAGATAACAAAAATTTGTCTCTGATAGGAAAAGGATAACAACTGTAAATGCTTTGCGGCTGTCTGGGATCACTTTGGGGCAGGAATAGAATAGTATGACGAAAGTTTTTGAATTCGACCTATAAAAATAGTCAGTACTTTTATACTCAGTATTTGAAAAGCAACGTTTTAGCCCTTAATTAAACGACAGTGTGTGGTATTTAGTAATGGTTACTTGAAGAAAAAAGATTTACTAAGATGGTTCTGCTTGACTGCAATTCCTTTTTTTGTTAACTACACTATCTGACAAATATTATTTCTTTTTATATTTTGTTTCTTACCTCTTTTCAACGGTCTTAGGTGAATTAGAGACTACTGAGCACAAAACTGTAGCCTATTTTGCATAGATAGAGACATCTGAGTCTCTCACAAGGAAGCTCTTATGGGGTTAATAAACCTTTCTTTAATATTAAGGATCCCAATTTCATTTCTTCAGCAATATTATATTGCTACGAATTACCATATAAACATTTGGATATATATCCTTCCGCAAATTTCGCTTGTTTTAGAGGAAGGGACCTAGATGTCTAGTGTAAAATGAGAATATTTTCTGTGAATAATTTAAAAAAAGAAAGAGCTTTATGTTCCACTTAGTAGGATAACATTACATACGTGCATACTTTAGTGTCTTTAGCAATCTTGCTACAAATTAGTAGATTAAATTTGGACATGCTTCACATATATAGAATCACATATATAAATACTTTGTATCCTTTTTCAAATTTCCTTTTTTTGAGATTAAAGCCCACAGATGTGCAGTTTGAAATGAGAAAATTTCCTATGTACGATAGAATCACATATATAAATACTTTAGTATCCTTTTCCAAATTTCCTTCTTTTTGAGATTAAAGCCCACAGATGTTCAGTTTGAAATGAGGAAATTTCCTATGTTTGACAGAATCACATATATAAATACTTTAGTATCCTTTCCCAAATTTTCTTTGTTTTGAGATTAAAGCCCACAGATGTCCACTTTGAAATGAGGAAATTTCCTATGTAATGAGCAAGTTTCCTATGTACGACAGAATTATGGTACATAAATAATACTTTAGTATCTTTTCCCAAATTTTCTTTGTTTTGAGATTAAAGATGTCCACTTTGAAATGAGGAAATTTCCTATGTAATGAGCAAGTTTCCTATGTACGACAGTATCACATATATAAGTACTTTAATACAGAAAATTAACAATTTTTTATATTAATTGTTGACATGTTCATATATCACGAAAAAATAATTTTCTTTATTATTATCATATGGTTATGATAAATTACATTATAATAAAAAAGGCTTCCTTTTTTCATACAGTCACTTTGTAACTTTCTGTTTACAATTGTGATTTTTTATTCCAGCAAAACTTATATTTAATTAATTAAAAACTTTTTGCAAAAATGAAAATTAAATATAATATATTAAGCGGATATAAAAATTAAATGAAATTAAATTCGTTATTGATACATTATGTTTCTCATAATAACTTTTGACTTTGCATGCGTTCGAATCCTGTTAACTATCAACGCCCTATTTAACGCGCGCCTTAATGAAATATGAAGGCGAAAACCAACGAAACAATTAAAACGAACTGACAATATTTTCGTTTATTTGTGAGATATAAATAAAAATTGAAATAAAAGGAAATAAAATGAAATGAACTGAAATGAAAGGAAGCAAGGAGGAAAGCAACACGCATAAATCACATAAAAATCGTTAAAAATATATTAAAATAAATTAATTTATGCATACGGAGTAATTACCTTTGGGCAAAGAATTTCAGTTGATTTCGTAAATTGTCTGCCACAAGGTTTTTTTTTAACAGCTTGCAAATTAAAAAAGAATTCATATGAAAAAAGAAAATTCATGTAAAAAAAAGAAAATACAATCAAAAACAAATGAAAACGTAAAGGAGCTGAAATTTTGCAGACTTGACTCAAAGGATAAAATAGTCGCCAAGCCCCAAAGTACCCGATATTAACGGAGAGGAGAAAATTAAAAACGCACTTGAAAAATCCTCAAAAAAAAAAAAAATCAAACTTCGTTGATGGAATATTTTTTTTTATTGTTTTTTTTTTCGTACTTCCTGAATTAAAAAGGATTAAAATAACATTTTAACTGCCATATTCACCACTCTTTCCTTTCCCTTCTTTTTTTTGTACTTTTGTAAAAAAAATTTTACTTCATAATATCTTTGCATTCATGTTTTTGTTGTATCTATCGATGTGGTTGTTTGTTTGTTTGTACGTGCAGTTAGCAATTTTTTATAGCATACTTAATGGCACCGTAGCATCCTGTTACGAAGTCAGGAAAATACATTAAGCAAAATACTGCATTGCACAGATTTTTTTAATTTTTAATCGATAAAAGTCGTTACAGAGTCGAAGTCGAGTTAAGGTAAAGGATACAAACCGCAACGCAATGTGAGCAATAGAAACAAATGCATTCAGATACTGCAGAACCTACATAGATACACTCACAGATACGCAATGTTTCTATGTATTGTCGTTTTGTCGTTGTGTCAGCAAACACAAATAAGTGTTATGCGCAAAATTTCCAATTTAAAAGAAAATAAATGCAAATGGTTGACATTTCATGAAACAAAACAAATGTAACAAAAAATATAAACGAATTCCAAGGGATTTATTTAACCGCAGTTGGAAGTGCAACCTAAAATACTTGACTGAATTAACCCATGAAATTGGATTTTAAAATATGCAAACAAAAAAAAAAAAGAGAGATGACATGGTAGATATGATCGAACGATTTTGTATATGAAGTACTATGTAAATTTTTCAAAAGTAAAAAATATTAAGTAATTTTTAACAATAAAACAATACATAAAATATCAATATATTTATATAAATAAAAAAATATTATTTTAAGGATTTATAATCTATTGAAATAATTACTAACATATTTTTAATAATGTTTATACAGATACAAAGTACCAAATAAAAGATTACCAAAAACAAAAAAATCTGCTGCAAAATTTCTTATATTTAAAACAAATATTATAAATAATATTATTACTAATATTTAAATTCCTAACATTTTATATTTTATTAGAATGATGATTAAAATTCATTAGAGGTTCAAAAAAAATCCACAAAAAAAAAATTCAGATATATAATCCACAATCCATAAAACAAAGTAACTACCTTTGTATCTTTGTACAAAGGGTCATCTCCCGAAATTAAATTAAATCAACCTGCAGAATATATATATATCAAGATTATTAAAAGCATTCTTCTAAATAACAGCAGCTTCAAAGGCAGAATCATTTTCAATTACAAGACAGATTGAGTACCGAAAGGATCACCATTCTCTGCAGTATTATATATAATACATACAGTGAAAATGTTTGAAAAAGAAGTTGATATATTACTATATATTAAGTAGAGTAAAAAGAAATCCATTATTTTTCCAATAAATGGCTTTTGTTATCTGTATCCCGCCTTGTATAAGTCCGATCAGGTTACGGACTTAAAAAAAGCTTTCCTACTTTAAAACATTATTATTTATATGTGGATGGTACGTACAAAAGCTTCAAGTAAATAAGAAAAAAAATCTACGAAAAAACATAAAGACTATAGTGAAATATTTTACAAAGTAGAAAATTTATGTTAACGAATATAAAATTAAAGGAATCAAATATGGCCAAGTAAATATTTCAATAGAATAAAGATGAATAACATGAGTCAAGTTACTTTAAGCGTCTAAAACGTAAATCTGCAGGATAAAACGAGTAAATCATTTATGTCTAGAACCATAGCTCATAATCGTGGTACTGATAGCCTTGCAAAACTCTATGGTTGTAATCAAAAAAGCCAGCAACAGTGGCCAAACTGGTTCGAATAATGAATTGAAACGTAATAGAATTCCAACAGCAGTAGAAATAAATCCGCAGTCTTTTGAGCAGTTTGTGAAGAACCAAATTTTTCAGGTTTACTTATGTACCATAAAACTATCTTAGAAACAGTTTTAAAGAAACATGAGCACACAAAAATTTTAGACGAAGAGAGTGGACATTTCAACAGACTCACTAAGCACGACTCAATCCAATATGATTAAAAAAACAATTTTTTACTTCGTTTTCAATTCAGAATTATTGGAAAATTATATGGTAAAACCAATGGATTTTTCTGTCTGACTTATTTCGAGTGACAAGATTATCATACAAGGATACACAAGTATCGATCATCTTTCGGGAATGGGTATAAATACCACAGAGCCGCGTTCAAGTATTTTGTGATGTTTTTTTGGGTCAAGGCCATTATTCACGCCAAAAGTAAACATATCAAAAATGAGTAATATTTCCAAAAAATGTTGCTTTAGAGCAATAGAATTAATCAAAACATTACATCGTTTTCAAAAGTAAAAGTAACGAACTTTCAAACATTGTATTCTCTGATGAGCAAAATTTCCCCATTGAGCAGTAAACTCAATAAACTCTTAAAATTATTGTTTACTTAACTGAACACATTGTCAAAAATTTGATACTACGAATGACCATTCAAAGTAATTTTCCATCTCAAGTAGTGATATATGACCGCCGATGGACGCTCTCCAATCGTTTTCATCAAGCTTAGTGTCAAAGTCAATGAAACTTATAATCGGGAAAATGTTTTGGAAGTAGCTTTATAGCCGTAGGCACGCAAACATTTCGGTTGTAGATCATGGACGTTCCAAAAAAAACTCGGCATTGTCTCATAAAGCTCATGTAAAGCAAGATTGGTTAAAAAATCATGTTCTACACTTCAATTCGTCCACGCAATGACTTTCAAATTCGTCAGATACAAATCCGATGGACTATTCTATCTGACCCATTTTGGAGAAAAAGTTAAGGACTACAAAATATGTAAGTATGGATGAACTGAAAAAAGTCAAATTTTGATTATTTCGACCAATTTTTGTAATTTAAATCAATAAAAAACAATTTCACACAAAAAAGCTATGTCCGCTTGAAGAAGTAAGACTTCAATCGCCCTATATAACCCCATATAATCTGTAACATTTTTGTTTTCAGAAATCAAGAAATTCTATTTTCTGACTCATATATAAGATTTTCCTTAATGTTATGTACATTGACTAATGTTTTAGAAACCGCACTTGTACGCACATAAATTCAACTTGAAATCTACACAATATGCAATGTCAGTTGTGCCATTTTCAGAGGTGTTTTCGTAAATTCACTGTAAAAAGCCATCCATTATTCACTTGATTTGACAAACTAATTGAATTAAGAAATAAATCATCCAAACAAGAGTATTGTGAACTATTTATAACGAGAGGAGAAGGAAGAACAAGTGACAATGATATTAACTCTTTGATATTTTTTTTATTATTTTGTATTATTTTTTTTTATATTTTTTTTTTCATTTTTTTTTATATGATATTTTACAGAATGAAAATGAAAAGAATTGCCGATAAAAGAAAAACAAACGTCACACTTCGAGTAATTTAGGAACCAAATGATGTGAAACTAATGTGACAGCCCCTAACATAAAGCAGAGAGCAGAAAGCGAATGAAAAAACAAAATAAAACAAATTTAAGAAATAAAAACCAACAACGAGTGGAACACAATAGCAACGTTGGTATGAAAATTCACAGCAAGAAGTAGAGACGAGTGCAACTGCACTCACAGCAGCTCCCGCTACGCATTTCAAAGGCATTTCCAAATCTCCAGCTAAGCTAAGCAGCGGCTGAGAAGGAGGAAGAAGCCACACACGCAGCGCAAAAAGCAAATATTTTTCTGCAAAAATGAAAATGAAATTGAAATTGAAGGAAACTGGGTAATGAACATAATTCTAAAGAGAAGTGTGAAAACGACAATGAAAGGAAAGAGGAACTATAATAAGAAAATTAAAAATTTAAAAGAAAAATGTTTTTACCTTCAAGCGCTTTTTTTAATGGAAAGTTCCAAAGCAAACATAATTAAAAGGAATTTTATTTTTTCTTTTCATATTTTTAAAAATTAAAGATTCAAATTTATTTTTTTATGAATAATTAACGCAATAATAATTAACGTAATAAGCATCGTGAAGATATAATTTTGTATATAAAATTATAAATGATTCAGGATTAATGAAGACGCCAAAACACATTGGTGAATAAATCGTTTTCAAAGCCTTCAAACACTTTCACTTCACTACAATAGAGCACAGTGAATAAAATTATTATTACTTGTAGCTTAAATTCTTCTCTCCAATGGATCAGTGACTTGTATTCAACTTCTAGACACTTTTATAGTAGAATGTTATATACATTTCATTCTGTTAGATATATGAAATATAACTGATTGAAAACTAAAAAAATTCCAATAATAAAAAAATAACTACAAATTTCTAAAACTCGACGATGCCAAAAACCATCTCAGAAAAGATCTAAGCAACCTTAGATCCTAAAAAAATAACTACAAAATTCTAAAAATCGTCGATTTCAAAAACCATCTCTGAAAAGATCTAAGCAACCTTAATTATAATTTCTAATCCAACCCATTCCAATTCCTATAAATATTTTTGACTCGTATCCGAGAAGGACATATTGGAGCATATAAATGGCAGGATCCTAACTTACCAACGAAATACTACAAAACTTTAAAAACCGGCGGTGCCAAAAACCACGTCAGAAAGATTATAAGCATTCTGAGTTAAAATTTTGAGTCTGTCCGATCGCAATTCTTATAAATATTTTTCACTGATGTCCGAGAAAGAGAGATCAGAGTATCTAAATGGCAGCATTCAAGCTACAATTATTATATGAAAGTCTAGTTGTCTGCATGCAATCCTAACT
This sequence comes from Teleopsis dalmanni, assembly GCF_002237135.1. Classification (NCBI taxonomy): domain Eukaryota; kingdom Metazoa; phylum Arthropoda; class Insecta; order Diptera; family Diopsidae; genus Teleopsis; species Teleopsis dalmanni. The sequence goes on from NW_024032953.1 coordinate 8,187, forward strand.
GATCAACGAAAGACTACAAATTTCTAAAAATTACCGATGCAAAAACATTCTCAGAATGGATTTAAACAACCTGTCGAGTCAAGTCCGTAATAAAAGTAAGTCTGCTGCCACGTTAACCTAACCTAATCTGGACCTAACACAAAATCTTATTGTAGCTATCTATGTTTTTTTAAAATTAATAAGTATACTATATTATTAATATGTATATGTATATGAACTAGTATATGATCTAGTATATGATCTGGTATATGACCTAGTATATGATCTAGTATATGATCTAGTATACGATATAATATATGATCTAGTATATGATCTAGTATATGACCTAGTATATGATCTGGTATATGACCTAGTATACGATATAATATATGATCTAGTATATGTCCTAGTATCAAAATGTAATTTAAGGTTGATAACGGGTTTCATTACAGGTCATTATGGTCTGAAATATCACCTTCAAAAACTACAATTATCTGCTAACTCGGAATGCAGATTATGCCTCGAAGATAAGGAAACGACCATGCACATTCTTTGTGACTATCCAGCTTTAATAACGCACAGAAGAAACTTGTTTCATAAAGAATTTCTGTCACCAGAACAGATTAAGAACTCTTTTCTAGATTTAGTTCTAGACTTTATTCACAAAGCTTTAAGGGGCTTTGTTTAATCAATAGTGGAACTGGTACAATAGGTCTCTTCTGGCCG
>NW_024032954.1:0-8890 GCF_002237135.1 Teleopsis dalmanni
GCGATATAAGGAAATGATATTTACAAGCAATTGTTGTAATTAACCAAATAAAAATTGTAATCAAGAAACTAAAATTAATACGTATAGCATACAAAGTACTTTTCAGAATCTTGCTTTCTACCAATGGTGTAGAAATAATAATGGTTTATCTATTACATCTGTCATGTGATGATAATTTTAATATTTTTTATTTATTTATGCTAAAATTTTATGGTTCATCTAAGGGTTAGGGAGTCATATGACGAATTGTACGCTGTTTTTGGTCTTAACCAAAAGACATTTCGTACGGATAGTAATAGTATAATTGCAAATTTTCTACTTTTATTACTATCAACCAAACGTTTTTTGTGTCTAGCTAAGAAAGATATTTACTTTTGTATGTATATCTATACAAAAATACACATATTTATTATTAAGCAAACCAGAGAATAACACATGAATTAAGACACAACGATCAAAATTCGGTATTGTCTGAATCAGTAGAGTTACTGAAATAAAATTACCCATAAATATAGTTCTTGAGATGGACTTTGTTTTGATTGTACTTTAAGCTAAATCGGCACCCCGAAACCTCTCCAGGTTTGGATTCAAACATGTTCAAATTTTCAATTTACTTGAATATTTCAAAAACTGTAATAAGAAGCAAAATTAAATTCGATATACTAATTATTTGTACTATTCCAATAACGCTTAAAAAGTTTCATAATATTTCGCGCGCTCTTTGCAAAAACCACCTTCCTCTACAAAATGTTCAAAAAAAATTATTTATTATATAAAAAATTATGTAAAAAATTGATTTTGTTGGACTTTATATATTTATTACATATTTAAATATACTACTTTAAATAAAAAATGAGACTAATCTGTTTTTGAGTTCTTAAGTTATTTATAATTTTAGGAAATTTTACTGAAATTAAGATTTCGCAGAATTTTGGCCAATTTATAACCATTGCAATTTAATTACTGTTTATCGAAAAATGCCAATTTTTTCTGTTTTTTAAAGCTTAAAATATTATTATTAATTAAGTTGTAAAAATTTTTAATTTTAATTAAGAGTAAAAATTTATAATTGAAAAAATCTGTCATATCTTTAAAACTGTTTTCACTTAAGTAATCTGAGTATCATGAAACTTTTTCAAACTTTATAGTGTAGGTTCAATTGGTATATAACAACTATATAACTTTATTATGCTACCTATTATAGTTCTTGAGATATTTAAAAAAATTAAAAAATTGACTATGTTGTGGACCAAATTTGAAGCGTTTATAGTATGCCGATTTGACTTCATTCAAAATATATATAATAGAAAGCCCTATTAAAAACCATATTAATATTTCATATCTATACTGGTTCAACAAATACTGAATTTTGATCGTTTCTCCTACAATTCTCCTACACAAGGCCTTGACAGTGATATATTATCTCTTTGCACCAATAAAATTCTTAATAAAAAATATTGAGTTTTTAAAATGTATCTTCCGCATATTCTTAAAAAAATTATTCATGTATTGATTTTCATATCATATTTTCATCACCAATCTGTGTACTCTAAAAAAATTTTCTCAAACTAAATATATTCAATCCACAACTATTGATAAAAATTGAATAGTTATCTAATTTGGATATTATAACAACTTCATTCTTAATAAGTTCTTATAAACTTCTAAATTTTATTTTATCAACATTCAAATTGCATTACAATCAACATTGATCGATCCAAAGCTGTGAAAGTTTTACATCAAGATACTTCGCAATAACTTCTGGCAGTCTTTTATCCTCAATGTCAACAATTTTATTGAATTTAATAAAAAATTTTACTAAATTACATTATGCAAATTGTTACCTGCTACAAGTATGCAGGGTGAAATTGTTTTTACAACAAATGCAATTGCAGTATTAACTGCAACAGCAGCAAAAGCGTTGCAATATTTTAGCAATTTCATTTGCAGTGGAAATAGCATTTGTACTCCATCCGTTATTTTATTGTAACTTGTTGCGAAAGTGCATTAAATTTAAATTTAATTTGCATCTTTTACATATATTTGCAGTGAATAAAATGTCGCCGCGTCCTTCCTTGGTGCCCACAGATGGCGATGGCAGCTATGGTGGTTATCAACAAATGCAACAGCAGGATGCAACAGCTAATCAAAATAACAATAATAACAATAACACAACAAGTGGTAGTGCGAATTCATCCAAAACGGAACCGGGACGACGTGCTGGGGCGTGCAGAGTCTGTTTGAAGTCTTTCAAACCGGATGACTATCACAAAACATGCTTTGAATGTCAGCAACGCGTTTGCGAGGACTGTGCCAGTTACAGTAAACTTGAGGAGAATGAGGATGCGGTGAGTGCACTTGTAATGAATTTTACGGTTTTAAAGTGAATTTGATTTGAATAACGCCACTCGTACAGAAAACTACAAAATTGATAATATCCTTTACAGATTAAAACTGTTGCTAAAAGTAAAGTGATATAATTGAAACAATATTTTATTATACAAATTTTAACATTTTATAGTGGCAAGAAGTTAAGTGTGCAATTAAAAAGAAATTAATTTAAATTATTACTAATTAAATAACGGACTGTATAAAAGTAAAGTGTACTCTTGCATTTATCAAAAAAGATTTTATAAAAAAAAAGTCTTACTACTAGCATTTAAATTTTCAATATTTAGTTTTCTTGCCGTAGAATAAAAACAAACTGAAGCCATAAATTAAAAACTTCTAAGAAACTAAAAGCTTTCATATTATCGTTATATATAAAAAATACGAAAAATTAGGGATTTTCTACGCAAGAAAAAACATTGCGTTAAAAATTATTTTTAAATGTTACTCATACGTACCGTGTACCCAAAAATTATATAAAAAAAAATTATATAGTTATTGAGATGATTATATGATTCTGAAAGTTGCTTTAAATTAAAGTCCAATAAGTTGGAAATAAGAAAAATATTTCTTCAGGAAATTTTTCTTTACAAATAGTTCACTATACAGTTTCTGATGGCCCTTTAAAAAAAGTCTTGTGAGTAGAAATTTTTTTTTGTGGAAATAGCATGTATAACCTCCACTTGACTATATCTTTAGCAGCCAATTCACAACGACCAAAGTTACTGCATTTGATATTTATGCAATTGAAAAGATAAGCGATTCTATTGTAACTTCAATTTCAATGTTAATGATTTCTATGGTAGAAGGTTATTTCATAACTCCGTTGAAAGAATAGTTAAAGTCTTCTATCTTGTTTATGCTGTTTAATCGATGATTTGGTGTTAAAACTCTAAGAACGCTATTGAGATCAAATTGCAAAGTATTGAGCATCAAAGCGTAACAATTAGTCGGCTTCAAGTAAAGACCTTAGAGCTTAATTTACACGTTAACACATTACTTCATATTTCTGCAATAATATATCGAATTAAGTAATTAGAATACATGCACTATTTTTCTAACCAAATCAGCTGGAATGTTTTCTAATATTATCAATCATTTTGCCAACATAACAACATAATATCGTCTACAACTGAGTGACATTTTGTTCTTGTAGTGTTGTAGTTATGTATAAATACTTAGGAATTTACATAGCGACCATTTTTTATATAATAATAATAATAATAAAATTTAATATATTTACTTAGTATAAAATGAAAATATATAATATAAAATATAAGACAAGTTAGTAATGTTCATTCTACATCTCTGTCAGTTATGATTTATGCCCATTGCCCATTGTTCAGTCATAAATAATCGATACAAAATGGCACAACAATAGTGACTTTTGTATCTAATAAGTGAAATAAACGACACTGCAATGTGGCACGTCTGACACGTTTGATGAACTTATTGCCAACTGTTTTGTTCTTCATCATATTTTGAATTGATAAGTTAGTACCACTTTGTAGTGATTATTTATGCTTTAATAAAAATCCTTAAAGTTCAACAATAGTTGAAAAAAAACAACAAAAGTAAATTATAAAATTAATTCAAACTTAATTCTAAATAATTAATTAATTAATTAATAATAACTCTTGTTTCGTTCTTCGAGTTATTGAATTTAAATAATTATATTTTCTAATGTTACTGATTACATTCATAAACCACCTATTATATGGCAATGCATTTACTGACGTTATTCGTAATTTTCTATTTAATTGCAAAAAGTAATAATTCGTATTCTGCAAAAAGTAACACATTTGATGAACGAAAAACGAATAGAAAAGAATTTTACATAAATATGGTTAAATAATGTCTTCGACAAAAATAATATAAAAAATTAATATACCTTCGAAATGTCTTCGAAAAAATTAATTATCTATCCAAACAGATAAAAGAACGATCTAAAAGTTAAACTAAAGCACGTTTAAGGAACCATAATTCACATCAAGCACGGTCTTTATAAGATTAGGTTTACGAGGTACGCACACCACATATTTTTTTTTTATTTCTTTAATTTCTCGAACCAAAGACCCATTTCCTTATTTATGCCATACACACCGAAAACACTGTATACAGATTTTAATTAAAAAAATCGCAGGTTAATGTAATGTAGTCCGTGTAATTGGACTACAATCTGCCAACTATTGTATTCGGTTATTGTTGAATAGCCCTGCGTTGGGCATACGGTTTAAAGATTATCTCTGTGAAGTAAATCCATTCCGAGAATGCATTCTTCTGTAGCTATGAGTTTTATGGAAGAAAAATCCATAAAGCCCCGCATTTCATATTTAAAAAAAAAAAAAAGAAAAAAATTATCATTATTTTTTCGTAGATTATACTTCAAAGTATGGTTGCATCAACTAATTCAAAGCGCTTCCTATTTACAAGTTAACATTAATATTAAATAAATTTTATGAAGGTTATATTTCATTTCTATGATTTTAATATAGCAGAAATTCAAGTTCATGAGAATTATATTGGATTTAACACAAAATTTAAAGGTTATCTCCTTTTATAACAAAAGTTATTTAATATTTGGAATTTTCCTGAAAAATCCAGTTCGAATACATAGCTATCTGGCTTACCTAATCTAGTGTATTCTTCTATTTATATGACGTTAAGTGGAAAATAACGTCTTCACAAATTTGACAAGAACTCTTTAGCAAATTGTTGATACAACCAATTAATTTGGATGAATTTTTACAAAACAGCAATTCAATTGGTTTGTCATTTTTTATATATATTTGAATGTGCAAATTTATTTTACCAATCCAACTGCTTTTTCAATACTATAATTTCTTATGAATTTTATTTTTCTTTCATCCACTAAAGGTTTTTGTTCTCTGGATTATAACCTTGGTTTTTTTTTCTACAAGTAGCAATACTTCACTTAATTAAATTTCTTTAAATTTAAATCATATTATCACTTCTTAAGCAGTTTTTTGAATATTTCCTTTCCAGTGATATTTTTTGTACAACAAAATTACTGATGAACTTAATTAAAATGCTAAAAATTTCGAAGAATTTATTTGGATTCATTGAGTAGTTCTTAATTCAAATAAAATGATTGAAATTCACAAAAACTTAAATTCCAACTTGAGCTGTTCAATAAAGCAGAGTACATCATTATACATGTCCAAGCATACTCCATACACCAATGCATACTTGCATTGTATGATTGCACGTTCCTCAGCAGGAAACTAGAAAATGCAGGAATGCAATACAGAGAAAGCCATTGTTGATTAAAGTTTTTGTTTATTGCCATTGGCGCTGCATGTTTCCTTGACATGCAGATTCCAGCAAACGGTCAAACTACAAACATTTTTAATTTCCATTATAACTTTTTAAATTCTTTTATTTTTTTAGCTTATAGAAAGGACTACATTCATAGCACGTTTGAATCTTAATGGGAATTCTCCTTCTGCGACTCTACTTAACTTAAAGCATTCGTTTATTAATTTTATGAAAAACTTTTTTCCAAAGATGCTTATTTTTTGTAAGTTATAAATATAATTTTAATTTGAAAACAGATACTTTATGCAACAACTACTATAACATTTTATGTAACGAATATGCTATACTCCATATTAAATTCATTGAAGACAGGTGCAGCTTCTAGAGTCTTTCGAAATCCCTCTTACAATTGTTTATTGAAGTGTGTCCTTGTTGAAACCGAACGTTGAATTTTTTCGCTTTATTTATTGATAAATTTATTGATAGGTTACACTAATTTGTAGTATGTATTTAGTATTATGTACTACATGGTATAGGGCATTAACTTAATATTGTTAATTTTTATTCAGTTTCAGGTATAATGTTTATATAATGTTTGTATAATGTTATATTCTAAAACTTTAATTTAAGGCGATTCAATAAAGACATATAATTAAATAAAAACAAAAATAAATTTATATATATTTAACATATAATAAGTTACATGGTGAACTCCAAAGTAATTTTTTTAAGTATTAATACATGGTATTTAATGTAATTTTTCTCGAATTTTTTTTTCTTTTGTTTGATACGAATAAAGTATCTAATTGCGAAACAGACTTAATTTATTAAATATTAAAGTCAATGTTATTTCAAGCACACTTAAATAATATCCAACAAATACACACATACATAACATGTGGCATTGCATGCATCTTAAACCGCAACGCCACAACCTCACAAAATACCGCAATTAGCAGTGCATTAATGTGCATTCGTGCATAAGTGCAACAGTTTAAGGACGACATGATTTAAGATACACACATGCATTCGCCAACAAAGCGTGCTTAAGTATGCACACCATAATTCGTCGCGATAATAATGTAAAGCGAAAGGCCTCAGGGCATCACAAAATGCTTTTGAATGTATTTAAGCATGCTGAACGCCGGACATTAAGTAACCACAGACATAAACACAAATTTTGCGAAATATACATACTATATATAATAAACGGTTTAAAAGCATTAAGAATGATTTATGGATTTGTTTACTTACAGAATATGTGGCGCTGCAGTGTTTGCCGACGGAAAATGGCCTCACGTGTTTGCATACCGCAAGACTCCACAGATTCTATGCTAGACGTACCTGTGTTAGAGGCTTTACAACGACGTCATTCAGATGCAAAATTAGGTTCCAGTACGCAAACATTAGCACCGGCAAATGGTGCAGCTTTAGCACCTCCACGTAGTCCAGAATTAAGGAGACACTCGGATGTATCGCCTGCCTCACTAAAAGAATTGGAAAAGGTAAGTTTATGCCATCACACTAACCTGAAGCACATTATAAAGCAAATTTAATAACAAAGCAGTTAAAGGGTAACAAAACGCCGGGCGGTGATGGTGACTGGCGTGGCGGTGGACGTAGCATGGCACCAAGTCGTTCGTCAAGTCCACCACGTCAAGGTGAAGAGCCTGCATTTGGACCACCATTGTCACGTATTGCATCGAGACGTGGCTCACGTGTAGCACGACAGCATAGCTATGATGATGATATGAAAACTGGTGGTGGAGCAACTGGAACAGGTGGCATTGGTGCTGGGGGCTTGGGTGTTGGTGGTGATGCTGGTTTAGGTATACCCGCTATGCCAAGAAGGTATGTAGCTGGTACAATGTAGATAGTTCGAAATTTAATTTATTTATTTAATATTTTTATTCATAAAAGAAAATCTGCTTATGATGTGTTTGCGCCTGGCTTGATACAAGCAGTTGCAGCCGGTGCACAATTGCAACGCTCACCAGGTGATGGCATGGCACCACAAATAGCTTTACCTGGTTCACGTAGACCCAGTTTTAGGGTGCCACATCCATCTGAGGATTTACAAAATGATGAGTCACCTAGTCCTGATAAAGGTAGTCCTGTATTAACTGTGGACGATGACAGACGTATGCGGCGACGTGGTTCACAACTGTAAGTTTCAATATATATATAATATATTTTCATTTTGAGAAACATATATAGTAGATTCTATTTCTTTTACTGAAAATAATGTAATAATATTGTTTTTTTTCTTGTTTAATTTCATTAAAATAAACTAGTTTGTTTTTAAGTCAATATTACAGGGTTTTGATATTTTCTTCTGTCATTAACTTAAGAATATTTATCAATTATTTTTTTATTAAAAAAAATTAAATATCTACTACGAAATAACTAGGATCCATGATTTGACTTATTTTATATATTTAACTCTAAATATCTGTATTATACCCCTTATGTGTATATAGAGAATAGTGCCTTTCGGAACTGAAACTAAATCAATTTATACTAATTAAATTAAGTTTTGGTCGTTTCCATTGGGATAAGTTGATTTATGCATGTGAAAGAGAGTTTATCGGTTAGAAAGTTTTGTGAATGTTCAAGGAGAGATTTCGTTTATTTATATTTTTCAATATAATTAATTTTTTTGTTAAAGAAATAAATTAAAATCACTGAAAACACAAAAAATAAAAAATTCAAGGTATATATGTATAAATAAATACAAATGTAAAATTTTTTAATATTTACAAATTATTATTGTAAGTGAAAATCTATTTTTCTTTTATTAAGACCTGACATAACTGCTCTTCGTGATCGTGGTGCTCTTCCAGCCACAATACCTGCTGCTATACCGCCACCAGTTGCTGCTTTTACAGGTCCCAACTTAGAGGATTTAGAAGCACCACGTCGTCAAACATCAATGGATGGTGAAGCTATTAAAATTGTTATACACGATGTTGATTCGGGACCGATTTGTTCATCAAAAAGACGTATTGTATTGCGTAGAGATCCTTCTGATAAAGCACACCGCAGTAAGTGTTATAAAAAAATTAAATATAATTTAAGTTTTATTTTATATAATTTTGAATTGAATTAATTTAATATAAATATACTCTTAGGTGATAGTTATTTGTTCTTAAGTACATATAATATTTTTTTTCAGTTTTTTAATGTTGAAATAATATTTGTGAAATCACTTAAAAGCTGTAAT
>NW_024032955.1:0-8890 GCF_002237135.1 Teleopsis dalmanni
AAATATCGAAAAATATACAGCGCGCGAATTTTAAATGAGAACCTCCGAAAACCTTTCGGTCACAATGTATATAGAGTAATACATCCTTATACCTAAAAATGTGATTGATCATTATCAAAGGTTAGAATATGGACATATGCAATCAGAATTCAAGGCAGATGTTGATTATAATGAATTTCTTTGCTCTGAGAAAAAAATATAAATTGAGTGGCAGCTGCTTGCCTATTTTCGAATAAGTTTTTTGTTAATTGCTAATCAGTTTCAGAATATAAGATTTATGCAAGATTTATCCTTCCTACTTTCCTACTGTCTTTTTAATTTCTTTTTCAAATTTTGATCAAACGTGTCTTCACAAACAGACCAGTTTAACTGAAACGGCTTATGCAGTATATAGCAAAAGCAGATTTCTAGAACATATAATATGGAATGAATAACCGGTTAATAGCTTTTCGCCTGACTAGTTAAAATATATTGCTGCCTATTAGTTTTTAACAGAAATCCAAGAGCTGTAAGAAAATAAGAAAAACTGAAACAATTCAATACTTTCTGTATAAATGGCGAGGCCTGGCCAATTTGGAAAATCACAAAACAACTAAATCGTCGAACATCTTAAATATAGCATTTACAAAATAAAATTAACTTCATCAATTTTGAATACGGGATTTGAAATATAAAATAATGACTGATTTTCTACTGACTGTTGAAGAAACCAATGACTGAATAATTTCTGTGTATGCGTCCAACTTGAAAAAAGAAGGCATTTAATGTCTACGAGCTAATAGGTCTGATGTATATCTCAGATATGGATCTTACAAAAACAATAACTATCATCAATAATGTTCTTGTTAGTGCTAGTAAAACTTAGAATATCTTCTCTAGCTGAGTGCTAGCAAAACTGCACTTAAGCTCCACTTATGGAAAATAGTAATTTCTGTTAAAGGCAACCAAACAAGACTCAATGAAATTAATTTTCTTATTTGAGTAAGTTCTAACTTACTTCGATTATAGCATAAATTTACAAACCAAACTTTGGTTTGTAAATTCCTTCAAGCTATTTCTTAACAATACCATATATAGCTTATAGTAAATCTAAACATGTTCTTTGAATCTTAAATTGGGTACACTTATACTTAAATCTAAAGTACACTTACACTGTGTATCTAAAGTAAAAACAGCAAAACTATATTAACTTGAAGATAAAAATTTATTCATTGATCTAACAAAAGAGAATATGTTAAGAGTGTATAGTTTATTTTATATAAAAACATTAGTTTTGTTTCTTTAAATAATTTTATATATTCTAACAAAATTATTATGTTATTTTTCACAAATAAACAAAAAGTTTTTGGTATCAATTGCACAAAAATTATTTTCGTATGGCACGATTAGAATATTTCATAAACATTTTTAACATATCAAATTTTTTGACATATATAATAAAACCAAGAAATACATAGAACTCATATGTGTGTTCTTATATACATACGAGTCTCATATCTGGAAATACATTACATATTCATAAAATTCATTTTTATGAAAACAACATTTAAATTTATCTGAGAGTATAAAGAACAAAAAGGAAAACAGAAACTTTTAATGCAAAGCGACTACCACAAATAAACACATTCATCCTTATTTTGAGCACATTGTCATAAAAGGTTACGAGGGAAGTCATACAGATTGTATTCATGTCATATAGTACATAAATTTTTGTTATATAAAAATTGGTATATATCATCCGAAATACAGTCAAAAACTTAATATAGTAACATAACCAATATATAATCATGATATACTCTTTAATTTGTCAATAACACTAACTTGTTCGGGTTAGTCACCGGACTATCTTCAAAAGCTCTTATATATCATTTCATTTTTTTTAATGAGAATAATACTTCCGAAGTAAAGCGATATTATTTAGTATGTTGAAGCAATAATTTGTCAGGTTAGATTAGGTGATTATATGTAATTGTGGTGTTGTAATGAGAATAATTCTTCCAAACTAAATGGGGTTTGTGATCTTAAACCAAGAGGTATTAGTTAGCTTGTTAATAACAACAACTTGTTCGAATAAGCTTGCTTGACCACGTCTAATAGAGCCCACATATCGCAGTGTTCTTTTAATGGTAGTACATTTTTTCTATTTCAGTACTAATAGTAGTGATGATAGTCACTACCAGATTAGATAATACTTCCGAACTAAATGAGATTTGCGGTGTTTTCCAGGAAATGTTATTTAGCTTGTTAAAGCAATAATTTGTCAGATTAGCTTAGGTGACTATACTTCATTGTGTTGTCCTAATGAGAATAATACTTTAAAACTAAATGGGGTTTAAGATCTTGAACCAAGAGGTATAAGTTGACTTGCTAATAACAATAACTTGTTCGAGTGAGTTTGGGTGACTACATCTAATAGATTCCTATGTCGTGATGTCCTTCTAATGATAGTACTTTTTACTATTTCATTACTAATGATATGATATTGATGATACCTTCATTACAATGATATTGATGATACTTTCAAATATTGGATAATACTTCCTAACTAAGTAAAATTTACGATATTATATGTGCCAGGGGATATTATATGGCTTGTTAAACCAATAATTTGTTAGGGTTAGCTGAGGTAGTTTAATGGGACTAACTGAGGTGACTATCTCCAATAGCTGTGATATGCTTGGGTGTTGCTCTTAATAATATTGTAACTATATTAAATAAGGTTTGCAATCCTTAACGAAAGGATATAACTGGCTCAATAACAATTATTTGTTCGACTTAGATAAGCTGATAATTTCAAATAATTCTCATATGTTACATTATTGCATTTAATAATATTGTAATTATTATACTGCTCTAAATGGGATTTATGTACCAATATATTTCGAAATATTATGTCAAAAATCAAAAATCTAGTACGTCCAGTTCAGCTTAGAAATATTTTATATATCATATGAAAACAGTATTATTGTTTTCTCAATAATAACGAAACTGCCCAAAAAAATAAACGAACCTTTAGATTAATATTGCTTTAAATAATGTCTTGAATATATTTAAGAATTATTGCTGAATCAAATAGCTGAAATTCAAGCAATGAATAGCTATTACATTACAGAAATGTTAAAAAAATGTCCCCTTTCTAAGGATATGAAATATTGAAGTTTCTCTACAAAACCACATTGCCTCACATTTCCCCGCGGATCCTAAAAATCATAATAGTTTTATATTTTAATTAAATGAAACAAACAAAAATGGTACTTCTCTACAGAAACTAACCAAAAAATTTTTTTGTGGAATACGAATAATATGTTATATGTAATAGATCAATGCATAGTTAATAGCTACATTAATTTACGTTATAAGATATAGTTGTGGTTTATTTGTTAGATTGAAGAATTCCGTAACATATACAACTGCTATTTGCGAATAAAAAAAAAATTAACTTAACTCTATTGTTAAAATAGAGTTCTATTTATGTATCTATTTAGAGTTCTATTCTCTTTATGTTACTAATTGTTGAGAAAATATAAAATAAAATTTAAGTATATATCATTTTTACTAACACTAATCATACTAACGACGAATTCTTACAACATTGAATTGAATTAAGCAAATTAAATTTTTTTTTAGTACTTTATTACAAGATTCTATTTCAATAATTCGAAATTCAAATAACTTAAACTTAATTTAATTAAATTATTGTAAACACAATTCCTTACATAAATGAAATTAATCTTTATTACCATAAATTACTAAACATTCGTTACTAACCTCGTATAGTAAAAACACCCAAACAAGCACATAAACAAAACCATACACAATAAAATAAGTCAACAATGTCACTCGTTTGTTTATGAATGATTACGAGTACGTTGAAGCGGAAGTGTGGGATTAAGAGGCTTCGTAGGTGCTTTTTATGCCTTTGTGTTTGTGCTTGTGTTAGTGTATATTCACAGCAGCACACAGATACGCACAGATACAAACAAATACTCGAAGTTATTTTGGTTTAAATTTGAATTTAAAAAATTCACAGTCAAATATGCGTTGAATTTCTAAATAATTTTTACAGTTTTAGGAGAGTGTGATGCCGTTACGTAGGAAACCCCAGATATGTGTGATTTATATATAAAAGATTTTGTGAATTTTTTTAAGCAACTTATTCCAACTTTCTTTTAACTACTTAGAATAATGTTAATTAAAAAGAAAATTGAATATAATGCATTCTAATTAATTAAGTTAATTTTATATTACTTAATTTAATTTAATATACTTTTTTTCATTAGGGGTATAGAGGAGAAGAGTTTTCACACAAGAATACATTGTTTCAACTTGACATTATCTGCCTTTCTTTGTTTTCAGCAATAATATTGTGTAGAATGTATTCCTCGTTAATCTTTTTAAAATAGTCCCTGCTTTCTAGACTATGCTTGGCTGTAAAATGATATGAGGTAATTGCATTTATCAAGATATGCCCATCTCCACTGATCTTTATTTTGAAGTTGCTTACTATTTTGGTGTAAATTTAACTTTAAAGCTATTGAGTACATAGTTCTTATAATATATATACTACAAATAAGTTATTCATTAGTAATAACAAAGGTGACAACTGATACCTCAGGTTTTAGTTTCCATGTTCAAAATATTTCTTTTTCCTCAACTGAAGAAAAATTCACTTAACTATAGGATTGTTGAGTTATATTGTGTTTTTAAATCTGGGACCAGTCTATAGTTTATAAACAAATATTGAGCATAATCCATCTATCAACAATTTCAATTAGAATTTTTAAAATATAAATCGATTTATAATCTATAAATTTTAAGTAAATTTGTATTTCACAAAGTCATATTATAGATATATAAGAATTTTGTTAACGGAAAGTGCAATAGAAGCTTGTTTGTTCACCATTTCATAGCAACCGATTTTCTCTTTAGTCAGACAGTAAAGGCAGCCAAGAAATAAAGTATCTAAAATCAAATTCTTATCATTCAGTTAAAACTGTCAGCCTTCAATTACATTTTCCTTTTAACTATATTATAGCCTCTTCCCATGAACCCTAAAATCCATAACTATATAAATATTTACTTAAATGGTAATAGCATAATTCGTAACTATAGATAACGAATGTAAATCAGTCTATAAAAAGTCATAAGTTCTCTCTAAAATTTAAAGTTTAATAGTGAATATATTGGCTCACCGATTTTATAAATAATACATATGTATATTCCGGAAAACTTGCTTAGATGTTTTTTAAACTTTACTTAAAAAGTTTCTTTATTTTCATTAATACTAGCATACAGATAGAGATACTGCAATTTTAGATATTCTCAAAAGAGAATTTCAGAAAGAACGGATCAGAGTGTCAGATAGACAAATAGTATCAATAGTGAATTTCTAAATACAAATCTATAAAATTGGGATTATTTCAAAACTATTCAAGTTCCAAAGTCGATTTTTTTATGCAAATAATTTGAAAATACAATCTAAAAAGAAATTATAATTATAAAATTATATTATATTAATATTGGAAACATTTTTCTGGACTCCTTATTAAGAGTGTGTAAATTACAATTTTTTGGCACAAAGTTTAAAAGCAACACAATAGGGATGCATCGAAAATTTTTAGGAGTGGAATACACCTACCATATGCATCATTAACTGTGCTGACGCAGTTAAGTTTTGAGTATATGTTTGACCCCAATATTAGCCGGAACAGCTATTCTACTTTTAATAACATCGCCATTATTATTTAAAATAGGCTATTTGTGCACCCCGACCTAAAAGATCTATTGTGCGCCTATAGGCCCAACTAGGACAATTTTAGACTATTTATAAATCTTATAATTGCAGTGGGCTTAATTTTACCTATTTGATTTGGGACCAGGATCCCGCTACCAAGGTAATCGAGTCTACGTCTTGCCGCCGCTGGGCAGTTGCATAGAACATGTTCCGAGTTTTCTCCTCATAAGAGTCACAGGAATCACTTTCTACCGCACCTATAATCTTCATGTGGTAATTAAGTCTACAGTGCCCTGTAAGAAGTTCAGTGTAGATTTTGATATCATTTCTGCTAAGGTTGATGATAGCATCAACTTTGATGTGTTCAGGATCAATGAATCTTTTTGACTGTCGCATGCCTGTTTGGGCTCTCCAGTGTTCAAGTAGACGATGTTTCTCCCGTTCACATAATAAGTTGTTTGTGAAGCTATTTGTTACCCCGCAGAAGGGCTCTGGCCCAATGAAAGGAGTACATGCACCCTTCTTTGCTAATATGTCTGCTATTTCATTGCCCTCATGCCCCTCGTGTCCCGGTACCCACATAAGAGTAACATAGTTCCTCGATGCTAGGGTGTTGAGAAGTTGAAAGCATTCCCAAACCAGCTTTGATTGGAATGAGGATTTTGCTAAAGATTTTAGAGCTGCTTGGCTGTCTGATAGAATGCATATGTTGATACCTCGGGTGCCCCTACGTATGCATTCTCTTGCACAAAGCTCTAAGGCATGGACCTCTGCCTGAAAAATGGAAGCAGTTTTTCCCATTGCGATTGCTTTACGGAAGTTTGGTCCCATAACTCCTGCTCCTGCACTGCCATTATCCATTTTGGACCCATCAGTATACCATAATTGAGAGCCCTGCTTTAAGTTTATTTTATTATTTCTCCAAGTTGATCGGTCACTAATGACCACTTCGAATTCCCTGGAGAAAACTAATTTTCTATTCATCTTGTCGAAGACCTTAAGGCACGGAGAATTCCAGATTTCATCTAGAATCTTTGCGTGTCCTGTCAGATTGCCCTCTTTAAGATTACCTAGATAAGGAAGCCTTAGTGCAGCACTGGTCGCAGTCCTTTTAACTGTAATGTGTAATGGGGTGAGTCCAGTGAGCATTGCTAGGGCTTCTGTGGGGCACGTTCTCATTGCTCCCGTTACGCTTAGACAGGCTGTTCGATGAATCTTATTGAGAGTCATCTTAGCCTTCGTCTGATTTACCTTTGGCCACCATGCCAAAGAAGCATAGGTGATCATCGGTACTATTACGGTCTTGTACGACCAAGCCATTATTTTTGGTCGCAGACCCCATGTTTTACCATACAGTCTTTGGCACGCATAAGTTGCTCTTAGAGCTTTGCCAGTTATATATGATAAATGGTTTTTCCAAGTAAGAGTTTTATCTAGAATTACTCCTAGATATTTCATTTCCTCAGATAGTATTAAGTCAGTGTCCCCTAACTTTAAGGTCCCTAGACTCATCTTAAAGTTAGGGGACACTGACTTAATACTATCTGATATGCTTTGTTTTTCAAGTCAATTTGGAATACACCAGCATACAGAATATTACAGAATTAAATATATTGTGTTTAAAATCAATATTATTCATCAGTCAGTTACGTTAACTATTACAATAATTATGTACAAGAATTTATATAATAGCAATTCTTCTATTATTTATAAAGTACCGTCTGAGGAAGTTAATTGCCCAGAAACTTTGAGCAATAGGAGAGAAATTATATTCCATCAGGACAACTCCAGAACACACACATCGAAAATAATCCGTCAAAAGCTTTGTGAGCTTGGTTGGGCAGTTCTTAGGCATCCACCTTATAGTCCAGACTTGGCACCAAGTGAATACCATCTGTTAGCCATCTTATCCATGGCGAACGATAGATGATTTTACTGGTGTGAAATTTACTTCAAGAGAGTCTTGTGAAAATCGACTGTGACAATTTCTTGCTAATACGGAAGAGGATTTCCATTTTATGTAAAAATAATGGATTTCTTCTTACTAAACCTATACAATAAATAAATAATTTATAAACCTTTATGAAACGATGTAATATTTATAGTTTTCTTTACATTTCATTTTATTTTATATAATTTATAAATAAAATTTTCTGGAATCTGAAATCCCTGTTCAAAACAGTGGCAGGTATGGGGGCCCCTTCCAATTGTTTAATTCTTTTTTTTTTTTTTTTGTACCAAAGTGAAATGTAAAATACTAAAATGGCAACAAAACTTCCTTGGCTTACGCATAAAAAATTCCATTACAAACACTTTTCCCTCATGCCTTAGTAAATATTTTATATCTGCCTTTCCCTTGTCTTGGAAACCTGTGAGCAGATATTTCCGTTTTAATACATTCAAATTATTTTCTAAAACATTCCTTCGAATTTTTTTTCTTTTTGATTGAAGGAATTTAGATTTGAGTTTGCAATGCCGATGTAATTTTTCAATTTTATATGATTTTTTGCAAAAAGGACTCAGCAAATGTGTTTGCTAACAGGTTGATTGATGACCTGACGATTGTGAAATATGATATCAAAGGTTGAGTGGAAATTAAGTCATAAGTGGAGCACGTAAAATTCAAATGCTCTTTATTAAATGAAGATTAAGTATATTCCAAATAAAATTGTTTAATATCCTTAACTTTAAATATCAATTTCTCAAATTGTTTAACAAAAATTATGATGGATTTATGATTGTAATCCTGACAGAGGTTCGGAAGCACTTCTACGCAAATTTATTGAATATTAAATATCTTATTACTCCAATGAGTTTATTAAATTCTAAGTTTTTGTTTTGTAAGTGAATTAATTTCAAGTGATTTACATGCTTTTAAAAAGATACATTATTAGTTAATATGATGTACATAAACAATCGGCAAATACTGGAGTTCAGACTAAATAACTGAGTTTTTTTTTTATGCGAACATAAGACTTCCTTTTTCTATGACTAAAATTACTTCAATTCAAAATATTAGTATAAAGTTTGGTTGTAAATAAATTGATGAATATTATTTTATAAATTGAAGATTAATAATGAAGATAATAAATGAAGTAATTCTTGAATTTATATATTGTTCAAACCAGCTAATAAATTTATTTAATTAAACATTTT
>NW_024032956.1:0-8889 GCF_002237135.1 Teleopsis dalmanni
ATTCAAGGATATTTAAAATTCTTCTAACACGCTTTTAATACTTTATCTTACAATTATTTTCTTTATTTATTATTTATTTATTATTTAATTATTTATTATGCATTAAAGTTTGGCAATTGTTATTTCAAAATATGTTATAATAGGATATCAGTAGTCGACCTTACTCAATGTTACCACCGCCTTTGTAAACTATTACACTCATATTCTATAAAACACTTATGTTCCAATTTGTATGAGCAAACCAATGCAATGTCTTCACTCTATGTCGAAAAAAAAAATCAAAGATATAATAGCTGCACTTTGATAATAAATTGACTATTTTTAACCTTCTCAATATAGTTGGCTTGAAATGTCAACATAAAAGAGACCCTCCTCGAAGTAATGCGAAAGCGGTTCCGAGGGGGAATAAGCCTCGCTGAAGAGGGGGTGTTTTAGTCCGTATACTACATATTAATGTTAGGGAGTCAGGCACACCATTCCGACGCCACAAAACACCTCAAAAAAAAAAAAAAATAATAAAATATATATAGTAGTCATTTCTTGACGATCGTATATAAAGACTTGATGTGATTGGAAGCCGACGTATAACAAAAACTATACTTAACTCGAATTTGTCCCATAATCGAAACAAAAATTTAATAAAAATTATTGTCGTTATTGTAGTTCGCAGAAATCTATTGAGAAGATTACATGAAAGAAACTAGAAAGATATATACATTGTGACCGAAAAGTTTCCGGTCATAAATAAATAAAACGCAAAATTCTTAATCTTCATCAATATTTATTTATCTCCTTCAAATATGCTCATTAGAAGCGATACACAAATGCCAACGTTTCTTCCAATCACAAACAATATGTAAGGCGGCTTCCGTAGCTTGAGTTCCCTCTCGCAATTCTGTTTAACGTCTCTATGATTCAAAACGCGATCTTCTGAGATGTAATTATGAGTAGGAGAAACATGGAAAAGTCACACACGGTGCAAGATCATGTGAATACGGTGGCTGTTCGATGGTATTTATTGAATGTTTGGCCTTAAAATCGTTGATAATGTTGGAACAAATTGAGGTGAATCGGAACAAGCCGAGCGTTGACACGTCGCATACACAAATTTTCCACCAAAATCAAACGAGCCATCTCACGACCGATGCCTAGCTCTCGTGCTATCTCTCTAACACTCACATGAGGATTTTGGAACACGATTTCCTTTGCCTTTTCAATGTTTTCGTCGGGGGTAGAGGTCGAAGGTCGTCCAGAACGCGGCATGTCTTCGACGGTCGTACGACCGTCCTGAAAGGCTTTGTACCACTCATAAACTTGAGTTTTCGATAAAACTGATTCCCCATAAGCCTTTTGTAGCATTCGCAAAGATTCTGCACACGAAATTTCGTTCGAAACACAAAATTTGATGCAAACTCTTTGTTCAATATTTTTTTCCATTGTTTTTTTCGCAACGCACTACTGAGGTGAACTGGTTTAAACAGCTGCCGTAAACGAACTGTCTGACAGATCGCGCTCATTTTTGGCATAGTAATTGTCCTTAATTGCTGCCAAACTACATAAACTTAAAATATCGAAGAATATACAGCGCGCGAATTTTAAATGAGAATTTCCGGAAACTTTCGGTCACAATGTAATAATTAGAATTTGGATAGATATTGTTTAATGTAAAAGAGAGAAGAGACTACTAAGGAGTAATATTAAATCAAGATAGAGTGGGGCCTAACAAGTAGTCAACCAAAATCTAGGCGAAAGAAACCTTACCACTATGAAAGGCAAGATTCATAATCGACAATGGACTAGGGGAGTTCAATCAAATATTACAAGACCTGCTTTTGAAAATATTTAATTTGATAGCTCGTTAACCAGATCAATCGTGTACAGCAATTTGGCAACAGTTCTTGCAAAGCAGACACTTTTCGCGTCAGTTTACTGGCCATTTTATTGGCATCCATGTTCTGATGTTCCGGGAGCTATGCTTCATCAACACAATATGTCATTCACTTGAGGTGTTTAAGATTTTTTTGCTTTGATCAATTAAGTAGAAAATTGTTAAGTCTAAATTTAAAGCACGAACTCCTAAAGTGGAGTCCAATAATATAGAAATATTATTTTTGCATAAATAATATGCGATAGGTTTTCTACATGTCTCCTCAATTCCTAAAATTTCTGCCTGAAAAACGCTAGAACTCATCTGGGGAACACGATCTTTGCTAATATATACCAACACTGATATCGCAAACTATTTTGGTGTTACTTTTAAAAATTGGGGAGTCAAAACGGTTTAACAGAAATTATTATTATTATTATAAATTATAATTATTTCTTTTTCAAATTCCTTATAGGAAGCACTATTATAAACTCCTTATTAAATGTCACTTTCAGAAGTATGTTATCGACTTTATAAGAAATATTTTGCTCTTGTTAATGGACTTCTCCTAAGTAAACATAACTTTTGGGATGCTTTAGATTTTATCGGAAAGGTTTTACGCTTATCTCGTTAAGAGACATTTATGTCTATAGGTCGTTTTCTTCAGTGTCTGGTTTCTCTTAAGCTTGAATATAACTTTCTGGATGCTATCGGTTTTGTCGGAAAGAATATTGATATAGGATATTTCTTTGCAGCGACTGGCTGCTCTTACGCTTAATCACTTACAGTAACCGTTTTTTTATGTGAATGTTTATTGAGATCATTTTAAAACATTAAAAGTCTCAATTATTATTTGACTAAAAATTTTTATATAATTTTTTATAAAAGTTCATATAAGTCCTTTAAGCTTATTTATCACATACCTTCTGCTCAAAAAGTACCCGGATTTTATTGTTTGTTAACTACTCCTTAAGTAATAGATCTTTTTTAAAAATTTTTTTTAATTATGTTGGTACACCCTTTCTTGACATATGGTACAAATTTGAGCGCCATCTGTCAATTAGTTTGTTTACAGCAGCTGTTAATGTGAGACTACCTCAAGTGCATTCAGTGATTTATACTATGGTAAATTCTTGTTGTACGCGATTTTTTGACCAAACACGGCACCACTGTCATCGCTCAGGCACCATATTCGCCAGATCTGGATCCATGCGACTTTTTCCTGTTCCCGAAACTCAAATTGTTCCTTCATGCTAAGCGTTTTGAGTCGATTGAATCGGAATTCGCCGAAGGAACTAAAAGCCATACCTTCACGGGCCTACGAAAAGTGTATGGAAGATTAGCATATGTGTATCGCTTCAGAAGGAGCATATTTTGAAGGAGATAAAATAAATTTGGCATAAAATTTAAATTTGTGTTTTATTTACAAAATCCGGGTACTTTTTGAGCAGAAGGTAACTTCTGAAATTTAAATACGACATTAATTTTTACACACTTTAACTTTTTGTTACCTTCTGAAGGATATTTTCATAGTTCTTTTTTTTTAAAATAAACAATTATTTACAAAATATTAAACTTAATTTGAAATTCTTCTCCATGAACTATATGTTGCAATTTTGCATTTTATGAATTATATCCTTGCAGTCACATATGTCCTCGTCCGTATATCGACAATTGCATTAATTTTATTGTGCGTTATTGTTTTTAAATGTGCAATAAAATTAACAATTTTGTGCAATTTAATGAATATTTAAATTTAAAATTTTCGTAGCATATTGCAACTGTAAAGGATATGCAAAAATCTTATTGTTTTTGCTCAAATACGAAATAAAATATGGTTTTGGAAACAATTGTGTCGAGTCTCTGTGTGTACAATATATATACGATATTTTGAATTTTTCGTTTATTTATTATTATTTATATGTATATATATATAGAGAAATGCATAAATTTTTATTATGTCCTGCTGCTACATACAAATATTATTGAAAGTGGCTTGTAGTTGCAATAAATTTTAAAACAAATACAGTGTAACATACTATATAGTGAAGATTTTGAAAATGTTTTCACTTAATACTGACAGAATTGTTTATGGCCTTCCTCTACAATGACATGTTTGTTACTAAAATAGTTCATTTATTATAAAATAGCAAAGCAATAAATAAAGATATTCACAGAGAGTGATACTTTTCAGCAGATGTTAAAAGTTTCAAAATCATTTTAAACATTAATAATATTTAAGACTTGCACTAATCACAAAGAAACTATTAACTAAATTTAACTAAATATCCCCACAAATATTTCAAATCCTGAAATTATAGAAAATTTTTTATACAATCACAGTTACAAATAATAAAAAGCGTTAAATTTATAACAACGAAACTAAATTAATGATAAAATGGTAGCGAAAAAATGAACAGGAAACGGAAACGTGCGTCATGTAGTTCCGCTTGTTTCGTTCCCTCTCTACACTTTCTATACTTTCTATACTTTCAGTACTTTTTAACAATTTCACCATCAAGTTTCCTTGTTTTCCTTCTTACTTATGACCACAGCACACAAAATAGTAATAAAAATCAATCTTGCAACAAATTTGTAACCATTCGACCTGACCGGTCTTCGGTAAGGATTCGTTATGGACTACAAAGTACTTGCAGCTGCTACCATACATCAGGTATAGAACACATTCTTAAGGATATTGTTTTTATTTTTCAAATTTTTTTTTATTTTTTGTCTCGAAGAAGAAAAGATACACATATACACATAAATATTTAAGAAACCAAAACCTAAAAATACGTGCATTAAGCATTATCAAAAATGTTAGGGAACCACAAAAAGCATAGTTTGAGGGTGTTTGGAGTCAGTAACGAGCAGCTAGTAACGACTAACGAGTAACGAGTGTAGCTGAAGTAACTGGTAAGGTAAAACAAGCGCGACTTTGGTGGTAAATCATGCAATTTAGTATTTCGTGCCGGAAAACGTGCAACTCCATCGTGATAACGTAATGAACTCTTCGTGCCAAAGTATTTGATGGCTGTGGTGTTATAATTTTAAGTTCGAAATTTTTTACTTCATCATAAAAAATGTATACCATATATAACATACTAAAGAAAATCTTAAATGTAGTAAATTTAAACAAATAAAGTTTTTATAAATAAAAGTTTCACTTATTAAGTAGGTCAAGTCCAACAAAATTTCATGGAAATTTTTATAATTTATAGCTCGAGAAAAATTCAAACTGCACTTGATACTCGTTAAACTTTTGAAGTTCGTTAAATTGCTGTAAAAATATCCAAACAGAGATATTTACAAGTATTTGCATGAAGTAAAAGTTTCTAGAGAAAGAATAAGTTCTTATTACTCCCTCAATATTAGAATAGACAATCATTTTATTTTCTATGAGAAATATAAAAATGAGAAATATCGCAAGTTTAAAAACTCTATACATCGAACTATAGTCTTTGAATGATATTTGAAAAAAAGCCCACTTAAGCTCAAATGATGGCCCATTGTGGCGCCACAGAAATGGCATTGGTGTGTACATAGATTAAAATCATTATACAGCCAACGCCGAAAAAGGTAACGACTCCCTCATAGTTAAAGGAAAACCACCTGACAGTTCTATAAACTTGACCAGGTTCCTAACATTACACGATGACAGCTCAGTCAGATCGGTGAGAAAAGGAGATCCGAATATATTTAAACTTTATCTAGCTAATGAAGGACACTGACACATGAAATGAAGCACGGTCACCTTCTCATCATCAGAGCCACAATCTCAACAAAAATCCTTCCTATTTTGCAGCGTCGTGTTAGCACAGATATCGTGGTGCTGAGCAGGTTTCACCTTAATTGAAGTAGCTGTCTAATTCGTTGTTTGGCTAAATTAGACCAAGTCAAACAAGAAATCTAACATTGAGGTTCGTCAGCTCAGTATTGCTTGGCTGTGTTCAGATGGAATGGGGTAACTCAGATGTTAAAAGCAAAACCTATCGATTTTTGTTTGGAAATTTAAATAAATATAGGACATAATATAAACAGTGGTTCCTTTCTGATGAATCAACAATAATACTGAAGAGTTAAACCACAGACAACTTATAACTCTCAGCTGAAAAAATGCATGGTTAAGATATGAAAACACATTTTTTATCAAACATTCCTACTCTACTCTAAAATTTCGATAGGTCTCTTATAGAAATATTTACCTTTGGTCTCCAAAAAGACATTTCTTTCGATAAGCGTTGGTTTCTATTGCAGGTTAATATGCGATTACACAAATGTTTAAAAAATATAGGAATCGGCTTCTTATTGAGACCCAACTATAGATCGGTCACAGGGTGAATACACAGCCCTTAATAACCTCGTCTCCAACTAGTATTGCTGAGGCCTCGTGAGTGTACTCCAAACAGTTCAATCGACCATTACCAAATGCTAATTTAATTAATTCACGTTTAAATGCAATTAATTAATAATAATAATTATAATAATAATGCGATAATTTTGAACATATTTTATTCTATTAGGAACTAAAGAACCTGGTCACACGATAGTTACGTAGCTCTTAATGACGAATTGGACTCTGGTTTACTAAAGATCTTTAGGCTTATGCCTGACATTTTGATGACAACCAGTTCTACCTACCTTCCGATACATTTTATGGCTTTAGGTTATATTGCGATTTATTTTTGCATATATCCTTCAACTTCAGAGGGATAACGTTTAAATAATTTATGTCAAGTACTAGCAATAACAATTAACTGATTCACAATACATGAGTTAAAGTTGTCATTAAACAAATTGAAAAGTGCAAATATGTAAATATTATGGAATAAAATTATTTGTTTTAATTTGAATGTTGCAAAATCAAAATGATCATTGAGTGAAAAAACTTTATTAAATAAATTTGTTAAGTGCATAAAATTATGCAAATAAGCTGAAATCTGTTTGCTTGTAATTATAAATTATGCAGATTGCAGTGCATTTCAATGCAAAACTTTTCATTTGCTTTTGGCGTAGATTCAATTTGGTATTTGTCCCTAAATCCACACTGAAATAAATATAATTTCGTAAACGAAAAATATATTTTCCATAAATTGTTAAAATGCATATTTAAAAATATTAAATTACAACATTTGCTTTGGTGTTGAGTTGCAATTATTTAAATAATTGATTGATTGGGTGTTTGCATTGTCCTCGCATTGAAGTGTTAATTTATTATTTTTCGCTGCATTGAAATTAATTTTGCAATAATATTTTATGGATTTATATCCAAATTGTGCTAAAATTTCACAAATAATAATGTTTAACAGCAATATGTTATAAATAATTTAGTAGCAAATATATGAAAATTATTTAGCACATTTATTTGATTATTTCGCATTTTAAACTGAAATTGGGTTCTATGAAAATGGTTAAATATTTACTAGGTTAAAAACCACCAGCATCAGTGGATCACCAACAAAGAACAAAAATTTTATAACCCTGGAACCATGCTACTTCCAGAAAGACCCAATAAAATATTTATTTATATGTAAGAAAATCATCTTTCTTTTTTTATAATAAACAACAAAATTTGTTTCCAAACAGACACAAATATACAAAAAATATTACTTAATAATATAATAATATAATAATAAAGATAATATATATAATAATTAATAATATAATTGGTATAGTACTTGGTACATATAGTCTCAAATAATTATTTACGAATATTTAAATATAAAAAAAAGTTCCAAGACCACTGATAATTGGTATTCGAAATCACTCTATGGTCAGCCAAAAATTCAATTAATTAAAAAGAATAAAGAGTTTGTTGTTATAATTAACTACTGTTCGAAACCTCTCCATTAAATGCAATGGTATCTATTAAATTAAAATCAAATTTAATATTTAATATAATTTATTTATATAATTAATTTCTTTTTTCTTTATAGATGGTACCCACGCAACAGTTATCGAAGTTATCAAATCTTACCTATTTATCATTGAGCGGAAATCGATTTACAAACCTTCCTGCCGTTGCATTATTAAATTTATTCCATCTACAAGAATTACATTTGAGCCGTCTGGATCGCTTAAACCGTATTGATTCAAGGTAAGTGATTTTAATAGCAAACTATAGTCAAAAAAAACCGATATCTAAGAAGGGATTCATAAAACCTGTAGTATTATCTATTACTACTCTTGGTGAAAAAAATGAAATCTGTATTTTTCAGTTAATTTCAAGTAAGAATTTAAATATTTATTTTCTTCCTAAACCTTCATTTTCAATATTTCTAATAAGAAAGAAAATTCATAGTTGAGTAACCCACCCCTTCTGCATGTGATAAGCGAACGATTAAGATATTAGGCATATATATTTTCAGGAAGTTGTGCATCAATTACATACTTGTTATAGAATTTAATTATTCAATGGAATGACATTTTGCTGCATTTTCTTATAGGAAGAACTATACCTCTTGCCTTTTATTTTGCTCTTCTGGTTGTATATGTTGGAAAATTTTTGCGTGCGCTCGCCCACACCACATCTTGATCCTATATATGATATTATATACAATAACATTGCTTCGTAATGGATGCAATCTTTATAATGGTGTAAAAAATAATTACAGGAAATTCCCTTAATCTAAAAATGTTCCATATAATTTTTTTCTATCCCTTCAAAAAATTTATTGATTATCTTCAAAAATGTTCATAAGCTTACAATCTCTTCTGATTTTACTACTCCTCTTCTTCATTGCTCATGCAACCCTTATATCATAGAAATAATATGATTTCCTTCTAAAACCCTAATATTATTTTCCGTTCGCACTCAATCAATCATAAAATGTTTCCAAGTACATCCGTAATTTGAATGAACATCTTTTAACCGCAATTGACAAATCTTCAATCAAAATGCGCAAATAATACAATAATTTCAGTTAATTTCCATGTCAGATCATCAGCTGCGCTCCAATCCAATATTCCGTTTCACATAAAAATCATCTGAATAGGCAAAGTCGGTCGGTTTTCGACTACAA
>NW_024032957.1:0-8885 GCF_002237135.1 Teleopsis dalmanni
AGACGGTTAGCGAGAGAAAATGCCTCTAATGATATCACTACAACAACTGACACAAATATCAACAATAACTAAATAATTAATAATAACAATAATCAAAACATCAAACCAAACATATAAACACATAAAGCTATAGTCAAAAGCATATCACAGTTAACAAATATACATAATTAAAGCAATTTTTTTTCTCTCATTTTTGCTTGATTCATAAAAAATCATCTACTTAATATATGTTATAATAAACAAAGATATATAAAAATTTGATCAGTTACACTCAATCATAATAATCGTAACATAGTGCAATCTCACACATTATCTATCGCATCAGAACAGTTTCGCAAATACAATTACCGATTGTGTTTATGTTGATTTTTATTAAAACCTAAAATTTGCAATAATTCTCAGTTATCATATTTTTATTTTAATTCCCAACGAACATCAATTTTTTGTTTATACAACTTGGATCCTTTGACTGAATAACTAATAACTTTAAAAATAATATAAGTACGCTTGGTCAGCTAAATTTGTTTGGCACTTCAACATACTCGTTAAATTTATAACATAAAATCATATTCATTCAAAAATGGAAAAAAGATAGAAAAAAAAAAATATAGAAAAAAAAGATATAAAAATTAAAATCATTAAAAACGAAGTTATATATTTTGGCTTACATATACAAAAGTTCGACTGATTCGTCGAATCCATTGATTGTCGAAGTGGCTGTGGTAGTGCCAACAAACGAGATCAGTAATCGGTAAATACGACTGACAACAGAGGACCAACAACGTACGTGCAGACCACAAGAACCAACTTACTGAGAAACATACAGATTTCTTACATATGAGTTTTTTGGAATTGGATAGGCAATCATTTGGTTTTTCAATAAAAAAATTATAAGTAAGCATGCTTTTTATTCTAAAATTTCTTATTTTTATTCTTTCGAATTTGTTTATTTCCTCCAATATAACTCCTCCAATATATTTTTTTGTTTAATTTATTTTGCTTATTTGCCCAATAATTTTGAAAGACTACAGCAATACATCATCTATACTAATCCATACGATTTCTTCATTAATTAATCATTAAAAAAGTCATATCTTATCATCTTATGAAAGCTTTGATAATATGTAATTTTAGATTATAGATTATAGTTAAAGATCAATAAGGAAAAAAAAGTCTTATATGTTACTGATGTTTATTTTTGTATATATTATAGATCTCAGTCTACATCAACAGCGAGTGGTGTATCAACTTATGCTAGTTCCTTGTTAAGAACCACCACAACCAATTCCAGCGATTTTTTATGCCATAGAGAAACATTTTGTCTATCACCTGAAGATGAAGATGATACTGAAGTTGATGATTTAAAACCTTTACCGATAGCAGACTTGGAAAAGGAGGAATCACCAATAAATACTGAAAGTATAAAAGTTGAAAACAAAAGCGACGAAAACGGAAATATTGGTACAGAGGAGAGAAGTGCTGAGTATTTATACTATAATTTTGAATTGAAATCAGTTGAACATAACGTTAGTCAGCTTAACCCATCATCAGCTTTGCATGAGTCTGCAGACTCATACTTAAACTCAACAACTAATTTTCTCGAAGATAAAGCTCCTAAAGTAGAAAATATAGAGTTTATTGCTCCCACACCACCTGTAAAAACCAAAAAATCACATCATAAAAAGAAAAAATCTCAAAAAAAACTAAAGAAGAAATCAAAGGAACATCGTCGACGTCATAAATATACAACTAACAATTGTAGTAATAGCAATCAAAGTGTGAGCAACAGCAGCAGTCACAATAGTGGCAAGAGTCATCATTCGCATCGTGCGCGCAAGCATCGAAATCATGTGCATGCGACTTCTCTAAGTCCAGAAGACAAGGAGAATTTCTGTCGACGTCGTTTAAGTTCCAGTGAAGTTATTGACGTCGATTTGCACGCTACAAGTGCTGCTCACAATAGTGAAGTACACGATCTTGTAACGAATTTATCAACAACTGCACAACAGCAGGCCATAATCAAAAGGGAGCAAGTTGGTAGCGATATTGTGCAGGAAATGGCACCGACAACTAATACCAAATTGCCTGGCAGGCAAACAAATAATTCGCTTTCTTCTCTGACGGGAAATATTTTTATACCACCACCTTCTTTGCAACAGTCCAAAGGTAACAGCAAATCAAAAACAAGTAAAGCAGTGACGAGCAAGAAACAAAAATCGTCCAACGCATCAACCGCCACATCCTCCACGGCGGATACGAGTAGTGGATCGAATGAGAAAACCAGCAATAGCAATGCTGCTGCAGGCAGTAGCACTGGAAGTAACAAGAAGAAAGCTGTCGTTGCATCTACTTCGCAGAAGCCTCCTACCGAAGAGTGAGTAATCGAGTTAATAGATTGATATTCTTTTCTTTTTAGTTTTTGCTGTAATATTCAGATTATGCTCTCTAAGTTTTATGCGAATTTTTTGCTGTTGCTTGTTGTAGTTACTTTTGTATTTTCATTTAAGATGTATACTTTTAACTTAGAATCTTTAGAATCTTCAAAATTTGTAATTTCACAAAAAAAAAAAACAAAAAACTAATTGGTTAGTTAAATCTATTAGTGTATTTATGTTTATATATTTTATTTCTTCAACTTAAGCTTAAGCAACACTTACTTTATATATTTTATTTCTAACAAATAGTTTAAATCATTCATTCATTCATTCCTTCTATTTATAAAATATGCATATGTGAATATATCTGTAATATTATCTGTATTATTAACATAAGATTATTCTAACGTTTAGAAACAATGTTGTGTGTTTTGAGAGGGAAATTCAAGTTTCGTAGAGTAATCTTCCTTTGGTTCAATTTCTTGTTTTTATTAATTTGTGGAACCGAAATAATAAAACTCATTTCTAATTGTAAAAACACATTTATTTGTTAGTATAAGTAAGGACCTTCTACTAAATAGACTTATTCCAACGATCCTACAATTTATGAATTGCATCTCTGTAGTAGTTTTATCAAAGATCTATAAAAAATTCTTCTAAGGCAGGTATTTTTTTGATGTGAAAAAAGAGTAAAATGAGATTGAAATCTGGTAAAATGGATAAGGTACTCTGACTTTGTTTGTTTATTACGAAATAATTTTTTAAAGTTGAGAAAAGAGTGAAAAACCAGAGAGCGAAATGTAGAAAGTAGATTTACACTCCAATAATTCCTAATTTAATCCATTGATTTTGGTGCTAATCATAGTTATATGATTACGTGAATTGTCCTAACGAAAAAGATTTTCTTTTATTTAATAAAGTCCTGGCTCATAAAATCCAATTAGCCCATAAAAGTTCTAGTAATAATCTGTGTTTATCAATTTATCAGTTTGGTTTTAATCCATTAACAACTTTTTGGTCGATTTGCAGCCATGAACTTGCTTTGGAGCCAAACAGCCGGGTTTAGACTACCCTCTCATCTTCTTGTTTTAATTTGCAATTATTTTAGTAGATCCACACAAAATCTGTTAGTTCTTCTAAAACACTTTACGTATTAATGACAAAATATTGCACAATATTGCAATATTGCATCATTCCAATATTGCACTTTCCGTGACTGCCGTAGCCATTCTCCATACAGGTTTTTGAAATTCATAAAGTATATAAAGTATTGCTTACTGTATCTATTAAATGTCTAATCTCTACTGATTCTATTTCGGTCAGTTGATGATCTTCCAAAACTATGTCCTGTATTTTTGTAATAATTTCTGGTGTTGATGCAGTTTTTGGCATTCTTCACATGAATGTAATAATTTCTGGTGTTGATGCAGTTTTTGGCATTCTTCACATGAATCACCTTCAGATTTTTTAATAACCAAGTCGATTTTTAAATCAATGTTTTCAAACAAGCTGTCGTGCATAATACATTACTCGTTTTGGTATGAATTTCAATTGTTTTTAAAAGAACAATAAACAGTTTATACATAAAAATAAAGTTTTGGTTTTGATTTTACAATATTTAAATTATTAGTTACACTACTGACAGCAAGATGACGTTCAACAAATTTATTAAACAATCTTCTAGTTAAAATATAATAATGTTTAATTTGTCT
The DNA here is from genome assembly GCF_002237135.1 of Teleopsis dalmanni. NCBI lineage: Eukaryota > Metazoa > Arthropoda > Insecta > Diptera > Diopsidae > Teleopsis > Teleopsis dalmanni. Next base: position 4,088 of record NW_024032957.1, read on the forward strand.
ATGTCATACTTAAGTAAAATTGAAGATTAAAATTATTTTTTATAACAATTATAACAGTTTTATAACAGTTTTAAAACAGTTTTATAACAGTTATAACAGTTTTATAACAGTAGTATAACAGTTTTCGCACAGTTTACTATGTTTAATGAATTAAAATTTTACCTATCCTTTGATGCTATTGAAGTAGTGTTCACATCAATACATACATGTTTTAGATTTACATGTGGAACGAAATGTTCTTTTTGATTTTGTACACGCACGTACACCCACATACAAGCAGTGCTCATATATACGAATTTTCAATCTACAGAAATCATTAAGTGTGGCAAGCATTAAAAATTAATGCACCAAAATTACTCAAGTGTATTAGGGGCTATTAACATTATAAGACAGTTGTTAAATTAAGGTTTTATTTCCACAATAAATAAAAAATACATGAGATTTGTTATAATTTTTATTTCTTTCGTTTTTTTTTAAATAATATTGAAATCTTTGTTTATTATTTAATAATACTTTTTTTTTTACTTACTTCTATAGAATAATTTTTGTCAATTTATGTATACCATTTTGTATTAGTCACATCTTCATGTACAGTTATTTAGTTTCTCTATCTTTCCTCATTTATTTAATGCAAATTTTCCAAAAACTAAGTTCCGCTTTGATTGCATGCTTTATTGTATTATGTGTAAATGATATTGTAAGCCTCTGTTAAATTCTTGTAAATATTTAATATAAATTTTTTTTTGCTTTTCCATATAATTTTTTTTCCTTCCTCCGAAATACCTGTACATAATCATTCCATTTAAAATTGTAAATTTTTGAAATCAATGAAATACAACAAAAATGCATTTCACCCATAAAAATATCGTATGATATATTATTAAAAAAAATACCAATAATACCAATTGATTAAAAATTTATCACTACCAACATTACCACCATCACAACCTTCACCACATCATTTCACCACAACCACCACCACAACCACCACTACTACCCCGTATTATTTACCATGATCATCATCTTCATCGATTGTAATATAGATGTAGAAATATAATTAGTAGCAACAATACCACAATCCATACCTCGTCTGCAACAAGAAATTCATCAAATACAACCGCGGCAACAACAGCAACAAGAGCGCTATTGTCGTCAACACCAACAGCAGCAACAAAATGTTTTCTTAAATATGCTAATAGCTCACAAAATAGTAATAATAATAAGCAAACTAATCAAAATTGTAATAATTTTTTCAACTTAAACAATAATTCTAATTTCAAAAATTCAACAATTCAACAACAACAACAACATCAACAACAAATCTCTACAACAACAACAATAAACTCAACAACAAAATGTTTTAACTATTCGTCGTCAAATATATCCACTTCGAATACAAATTTTCTTAGTTTTACTGAAACGGATGAAGTATTACAAATTGGTATGCACAAAGTGCTCGTCTATGTTAAGAATCATCGCGACGCTTGGCCATTCATGGATCCAGTTGAGGAAGATATAGCGCCTCGTTATTACTCTATTATACGCAGGTAATTATAATTATTGAGTATTTATTATTATTGTTGAGCTAACAAAATATATATTAATTTATTTTCCTTCCGTTTAGGCCAATGGATTTGTTGAAAATGGAAGATAAATTGGATAGTGGTGAATATAACAGCTTTCGTGATTTTCGCAATGATTTTAAATTAATTGTTAATAACTGTCGTCTATATAATGGCCATCATAATGGTGAGTATTTATATATATGATTAAAAATAAGTATTTTGTTTAATTAGAAATTGTTAGAATCCCCCCTATAACACGGCAGATTGGTTCCGCGTTATAGGGGTATATCCGTATACCTCGTATACACACGTGCAAAGGTACACGAACTTATTATGAACTGTAGAAATCTCTGTTATAAAACAGATGACATGAAAGGAGTTACAAAGACATATACATGGGCTACGATTTGGAAATTTAATAATAGTGAGAGAGGGAGGGGTTAATTTATTAGTAAGAATGGATACCGAATGTATTGGATTTAAATTGAAATTAATAAGGATCATAGCGAAAATACTTCACCACTTCAAAGATCGATTGAGCTCAAGTTTCTGTGTGTTTGGGACAGGAAGACAGATAAGCGACATCTGATGTCAGGAGGAGTAGAGGTGCAGCTATGACACACGTTAGGCTATGTTCTTATAAATGTATATACTATCCTTCGACTTAAATATAGTCATTTTCTTTTGCATATCTCATGTACATGCACTTATATTGTAGTATGAAGTACTGAAATCTTCAAAAATTGTTTCTTTTACAAATCAAGCCAAACGGTACAATAGAATTTATTCAAAAATTTACAACTATTCCTTCTGTCAATTATATGCATTGAACACCCTCCATGTAACATACAGCGTGAAAACACCGATTAAGTATTTGATTCAAAACAGTTTGAAGTCATTTTACATTACCGCATTTATTTTATTATAATATCAATACATTTTTTCTTGATATCCTTTATCATAATGAGCGATAATAGACATAACAGGTAGGCCGTTTCATCGGGGACGTTGCGTACTAAAACCATTTTAATAACGCCATTTCATGTCACGCTCTTTCTTCATCTTCCCTCTTTTTCTAACATTGAAGGATTTGTCTTTGAAGAACTCAAATTTCTTAATTTTTCCTCTTTTTCAAACATTTAAGGATTTATGTTCACAGAATTATTTTAAATTATGACACAAATTTAACTTTCTTTTTGTTTTTCTCATTCTAGAATATACGGAAATGGTAAACAATTTACAAGATGCTTTTGATAAGGCAACAAAGAAGTATTTTGAGAATTTGTCTGATGACGATGATGATGAGTTTAACTTAGCTTATCCTACTGCAGATACCAAAATGAATGTATTTCGTGAGAAATATATGAAAAAGTCAAAGGAATCGAATGCAGTAGGAGCAGTGGATAAAGTTGCATCACATAAGAGTACACATAAGAAGAAAACAAGTAAAAAAGATAATAGCATAGACGATGATGAAGATCAAGATGATGCAACTAGTGAAGATATTGATATGGATGAGGAACGTGAACAGAAAGGCAACAAGCGTAAACGCAAAGAGAAAGATAAAAGACACAAGAAAAAGTTGAAAACAAAAAATGTAGAAGAAAATTCTTTATCTGATTTGGATGATGATGAAATTATTCAAAAGGATATTGTGAAAAACATAAAAAGTAGTATTGAAAATAAGGATGAAGAAATTTTAGAAAAAGTGAACGTAGAGAAAATAAGTAAAAGTAAATTAATGAAAGAATCTGCAAAAAAGAATAAAAAACAGAAGATTGAAAAAGTGGGTAAATCCTCAAAGTCTTCTAAAACAAAGCAACATAGCAAATCTAAAAAAGGTGCGAGAAAATCTTCTAAACATAAACATCACATTTCAGATGCGTCTGATTTGTCTGAAGATGAATCGACATATTCCACAGATACACAGCACGAGACCGATGATGATGAGGATGATGAAAATTATGAAGTCAATAATAGCAAAAAATCAAAATACAAAAATAGTAAAGAAAATGTGATTGGCACCAAAAAACAATCTGCCATAAAACATTCACATGCTTCGACATCAGCCGCTGCGCTTAAACGACAGAACAAAGCTAAAAATACTAAATCGAAAGTGAAATCTAAAGCCTCAGTCAGTGAAAGCGACCATTTAAGTAGTGATTGTGAAAAACCTCTAAAAGCCAAAAATGTAGGTAGTGATTTCCCACCACCAGCTGCCGCAGCGCTTGCAGCTTCAGCGTCGGAATTAGAAGAGGATATGGATGACAGAGATTTTGATTCGCGTTCACGAAGTATGTCTCCTTTTAAAGTTGATTTACATAAAAAATACTCAAAAAGTGCACTTAATGATGATCTCTCCGAGTTGTTAACAACAGTTAAAAAGGTTCCCGGTTCTAAAAATTTTGGAAAAAGCTTAGAATTTTATAAAGAAGAAGATTCCAAATCGGCATCTAGTCGTAATTCATCAGTTTCACGTGGTTCTAGTGCTGAACGCAAGAAACAGAAACCAACGCAATCTAAAACTCGTAATGCGAAGAAAAAGGCAGAAAGCCCAAAGGTGGAGAAGTCACCCAGTAGTAAATCAGGAAAGAAGACAACTGAACCGCGTCCTTCCACTACTACAGAGGAAGAGTTAGAGATGTTAATGCCCTACTTGGATAAGTATGAACTAATTAAGTTCAGACGTAGTAGGGGTATGCCAGCTAAAAACACTCAACCAGCGGTCGCTTCGACCGCTAAAGATAGCAAAGCAACTAAAGAAACGAGTACAAAGAAACAAGATACTACTAAAGCGGTAGAAAAAGAAAAAGAAAAAGAAAAAGAAAAGGCAAAGCCAACTCAAGAAAAGAAACGTGGACGAAAACCAAAAAATGCTGTAAAAAATATAAAAAAAAACGACACGGTCGAAAAAAAAGATACACCACCAACAACAAAAACAATAAAAACAACAAAAACAACAAAACCAGTAGATAAAACATCCAAAACAGCAAAAATTATACCAGATAAATCTTCAAAACCCGTTGATGTAGTTGAAAGCGTTCATAGTGTTAAAGATATAAGTGATATTAGTGATGATGGGGCGGAAAATGAGAGTTTGCAAAAGCTTGTCGAAAAAAAAGACGAAAAACAATCTCCGAACAAAACTACAGCGAATAAAGCGAAGGAGAAAAAAATAACTGGTGGAGAAAAGTCACCAAATAAGAAAAAAGAAAAGACAAAAGTAGTTTCTG
>NW_024032958.1:0-8884 GCF_002237135.1 Teleopsis dalmanni
ATGTGAAGCAATTTTTCGTTAAATACATATGGTATTTTGAAGTTATCCTTTAATTTTTAATTGAACACTTTATTTATAAGTTTCTTATAAAATTGAGCGATTCTCCAAAATTAAACGAATGTAGATTTAAAGATAATTACGACGAAAATTACGAAGAAAACTGTTTTGCTAATGCAAAGGTTTTTAAATAGTACCAAATTATAAGAAAAATATTTTGTTTTTAAATTGATTATTAATTATTTTATAATTGAAATCATGACATAACAATTAAAAAATTATAAAATGTAACTGACAGGTTTCGAACAGTAGTGAATTGTAAAAACGAAATTTTTAGTTAATTGAATTTTTAGCTGACCATACAGCTGTTTCGAGTAATGGCTGTTTCTAGCGAATACCCCATCCTTGTAAATATTTCCTTCTCCTTCCTTCTCATTTTCCCTTCCTCCTCAATGCATTAGGCAAATCTGCTATACAGATGATTGTCTCATCTGCATGAGGTCCAACTTCCCCAGTTGAAACTACATTGAGCTTAACAATTACCTTAGGACTCTCTCTGTTTACTACGTTACTACGGTAAGTGGAAGATTAAGATCAATGCCCTAAGAGGTTCCGTCTTCACGACAGCCCTTATGGGCCAGTGTGCTGATCGCGTTTGGAACATTAAAACCTCGAAATAAACTGTCGTATAAAAGGTGTGTTTTGGATACTGTCAAGATATCGGAAAATATAAGTCCGAGTGCAGTGCTGTTCGAAGACTTTTATGATTTTTATATGTGCGGGAGAAATTTTTTTGTACCTGTGGAGATTTTTTTTATTTTTGTAAATTTTCGTGAATTTAAAATTGTGAATGAAAGGTACTGAAGGAGATTAAATAAAAAGATTCAAGATTTTTAACAATTAAAAACAATACATATCCTTGTTTAAATAGTGATAATAAATTAACATATCAATGAAATACGTGTGATGAAATTAATCGAGCATAGGTGTTCCAACACTCATTTATAATAATTCCAACAATCATCTGCAATATTAAAAAGTTGGACTATATGAATAACGGCAGCTTTATACATCGTTAAAATAATGAAATACCGAGACGGTGGACAGGTATTTAAAAAGTGACGGAGAAGATAACCGAGTCCACATTTGAAAAGATCTTATAAGCAGTACAATTCCTACATATTTTATTATTATATTAAAAAAAATTTGATTTTAAATTTAAAATTTATAAGAAAAATTTTGTTTTGAGGAGAAATCTTGAACACAATAATACGAATCAATTAAAAATTTATGCATATATATATATATATATAATTTAGTTAAACATAAATTAAGAAAAGAAATTTAAATAATTAAAAACATATTTTTTTGTTATGATATAAAACAATTTATTTTATAAATAAGTGGTAATTAAAGTGAATTTAAAAGCAAATGTTGTTTTAATCAATATCGGTAAATGAAATAAGTGCATATTATTTTTATACAATGTAAAAGTTTAAGCAAAATAATTACATAGAAATTACAAAAATTATTGAAAAACCTTAAAAGAAATTAATTTATATACCATATATATGGTATATAAATGATATATAATGGTTAAAAATACATATAAAAGCACCACAACATCAAAGAAAATTTCCATAAACTCAAATAATTTAGAGTTTCATTTGTTTCAAATACATTTTTTTTCTTAAAAGTTTCAACCAAAAACAAAGAACATACATATATATCTCGAAAAGACAGATTCTTTCCATATGGGCGAAAGAGATTGCAGACCAAATAGTGAAAGGCGTACGTGAATAAGGCGCGAATTAGCTGTTTATGGCAAACCAGCTTAACTTTGCAGTTGAGCTGGTTGTGTAATTATTTATATTTTTAACGTCTAATCAATGAAATAAATGGAATTGTCTAAGCGGCTTGTTATGATTGCAGTCACGTCATGGCAATTGTTGTTGCTTTTAATGCAAAATGAAGTGAGATGCTAGTGTCAAATTTTCATTTTGTATTGAAAGCAACAACAGAGTGTTGGAAGGCTTTCCTTCGACACCGTATGGTTCGAAGGTCTGATGCACAAACTATGCCACTTCGGCTTCCTTACAACACTCTGTAGTGTTATCCACCAGTTCCTTTCTAATAGATCCTTCGACAGATAAGTTCGAGAATACTTCGTAAAACCGAATACGAACAGCACTACTATAGAATACTATTTGTTTCATAAAAAAATGTTTGAAAACCTTTCTGTTTTTAAAGAATCCTTATTATTCCATTAGCAATATATATTATGGACACATAATTAAGAAAATATTGGAAAAAGTGTACATAACCTTCTTAAAATTTATTATATAAAGAAATATTAGGGGTATTCAGGATGTCTGTGCATCCTTGCAAACTCAAATAATCGAGAACACACGTTGTGCATATTAGTCTTGAAAATATTTAGAACAGATGATTTTTGTTTACATATTTATTTGCTTGTAAAATATAACCCAGATTCGATAATTTGGCATATAATAATTTCCACTAATGCCAAAAACAAGTGAAAAGCAGAATTATAAGAAAAGAAATTGTTTTTGTAAAATCAAATAAATTTGTACATGCAACGATGCACAGACATCTTGAATACACCTATTGTACATTTTTTTTTTATAGTTTTATAGTCTGTAAATAAACAGTTTTAAGATGCCTTATTTTAATTTCTGTTTGAAGTCTAGCACTAAATCCATTTTAATTTACATAATCCTAACCTCATATAAGAAAAAATTTTACAACATTTTGTTCTAAAAGCCTAATGTGGAAGTTGTTTGTCCGAATATTATTATGTACAATATACACTATTAAACATGTCATTTCAATATCAAAGAACATATTTATTGCCACCACTGTAAATGACTGTTGTCAAATGACAACTAAAAAACAAATAAAGTAAATGGGAGAAATTACTTAAATTTAAAAGTAAAGTAAATTATTTAACAAGGCACTCCAATATACAGAGGAAGAGCGTCAGATACGTAAACAAATATTAGCACATTACTCAAAGGTGATACCAACAAAATATTTAAATTGTGAAATTATTGAGAAAGTAGGATTATAATATGTAAAAAAGGCACAAAGTTCTAATAGTTGACGTATTGATTGTATAGTGATTTGAAAGATTAATAACCTCCATTACGAATATTGAAACTCCAGCAAGAAAATTCCAGCAATATTAGTCTATAAATTTCATTGTTAACTATAATCGTCAGTTGATTAAGTTTAATTAAGATATTAACAAATAAAAGTGTTAACTGAAATAGGCCAACGATTCTATTGTATTATCTGTTGTTGTTGCTACTGCTGTAACCAAATGCCCATTTCACAGCAAACACACAAAAGGTTGACAAGACTTGGTATATGGAATGAGATGAGGAAGAAAGTATAAAAACACGATGTAGGTACCGGTATGAAAGTTGTATTTAACATGGGTCCAGGTGAAATACCTACACTTGTCTATAGCAGTTTTGTAACTTCAAAATATCTTGATATTATTAATAAATTTAAATTTTGTTATTACTAGAGAGCACCTAGTCTAAGTTTAATAAGAATTAAGCTGTTTTTATATTTTTCACATATATGTAAGTTTTGTGTAATATAGTAAAGTTAGTACCTTTTAGGTAGTAAAAAGATATCGGAAAACATATTCCCTATGAGTTGAATAATATAAAACTTTATTTGAATAATCCGATATTATCCAACATAACATATCTGCTTCAACATAAAAGAGTCTGTCTGTTTTCGAGGGATAAAAATGAGAACATTTGTAAAAATATTCAAAGTCAGTTCTTTATCAATTCAAATACTGAAAAACGGAAGAACTGACAATATGATATATATAAATATTAATATATTTTCTATATTTCACCCTTAAGTTCCTCTGGAATGAATCACATACCATATTTACTTAACATGAACCTCTGCCAAACAAATTGGTGTTATGCGAGTACCACACTGTCTACATATTCTATTATTGAAGTTTTTACTTCATTATAAACTCAATTAATGACCAGCGATAAGAATAATTTCTAAATAAAATGAATAGTTCTGTGTCAATCGCAGAACTATAAGTATAATAGTGTAAAAGTATAATATATGCATATGTTTACGGTTATATGAACTCAAATTGAAAATATATAATTTCAATCATTATCACAAAGTATATACCGAATTAGTCTTGTTAAATAATAAAAATAATGTGGCTCATTATTTATTATTTAAATGAATAATAAATGAATACTGACCACAAATAGTGCTCTAAACAATATAAGAAATAGGTGTGAAAACAGTCTAATGTGTATACTATAAAGATTCTATCTCTTTATATTATTTACCCTCCTTTTTATTCACCTAAGCTACTACCTAGCCACACCTAAGTATCTATATAAAATCATGATTGTAATAATTTCATTAACTATTTAAACTCAAACTAATTTTTAATTAAAAAGAAGTCAATAAAATATTAATTTATACTTATAGATAATGTTGCTTGTAAATTCTACCAAAGCTGTTACTGTACCATATACAATTTGGAATATCATGACATCACGCGGCTTATTGCTTATTGCTTACAGCTGATTAGGTCTATTAAATTATGCGATATGGAGTCAATGTCGTCACTAAAATACTAGACCTGTCGGATTCTGTATCTGATGTTTTTTTATTTCGCATTTCATACGAATTACTAGTGCGATGGATGTTAAAAAACTCATTGATGAAATCGAAATTTATTTGACAAAATGTATGCGATAAAAAGAAGGAAATTATTTTTAATCCATTTAAATGTGGGCTTAAAATTTCGAATTTAGATAAAAAAAGACTTAAATAGAAAGTATTATTAACGGGAAGTTTAACCAAATATGCACCTATCCAAGAAGAAATGTTTATGCAAGGCGAATATATGTTACAACCTCTCTAATGACAAATGAAGAGTGATTGTGAAAATAAAAAAGAACAATTTCATTTACAAAGGAAAAATGTACCTATATTTGTATTTTAAAATTTATATACAATATAAGAATATTTATGTCCCATTTAGATATAACTGAACGACATTACTGAGGATATTTTCTTAATAAAATAGAATACTAGAACAAGGAAAGTCACCAATGTTGCAAATTTTATTGTCCATTAAACTAGGGTTCTATCAATTCTGGAAAATAGTTTCATCGCTTATTATGGATTGTAGAAAATAAAAATCTTTTCTATTATAAAAAGTATAACCGAATGTGAAGCAATTTTTCGTTAAATACATATGGTATTTTGAAGTTATCCTTTAATTTTTAATTGAACACTTTATTTATAAGTTTCTTATAAAATTGAGCGATTCTCCAAAATTAAACGAATGTAGATTTAAAGATAATTACGACGAAAATTACGAAGAAAACTGTTTTGCTAATGCAAAGGTTTTTAAATAGTACCAAATTATAAGAAAAATATTTTGTTTTTAAATTGATTATTAATTATTTTATAATTGAAATCATGACATAACAATTAAAAAATTATAAAATGTAACTGACAGGTTTCGAACAGTAGTGAATTGTAAAAACGAAATTTTTAGTTAATTGAATTTTTAGCTGACCATACAGCTGTTTCGAGTAATGGCTGTTTCTAGCGAATACCCCATCCTTGTAAATATTTCCTTCTCCTTCCTTCTCATTTTCCCTTCCTCCTCAATGCATTAGGCAAATCTGCTACACAGATGATTGTCTCATCTGCATGAGGTCCAACTTCCCCAGTTGAAACTACATTGAGCTTAACAATTACCTTAGGACTCTCTCTGTTTACTACGTTACTACGGTAAGTGGAAGATTAAGATCAATGCCCTAAGAGGTTCCGTCTTCACGACAGCCCTTATGGGCCAGTGTGCTGATCGCGTTTGGAACATTAAAACCTCGAAATAAACTGTCGTATAAAAGGTGTGTTTTGGATACTGTCAAGATATCGGAAAATATAAGTCCGAGTGCAGTGCTGTTCGAAGACTTTTATGATTTTTATATGTGCGGGAGAAATTTTTTTGTACCTGTGGAGATTTTTTTTATTTTTGTAAATTTTCGTGAATTTAAAATTGTGAATGAAAGGTACTGAAGGAGATTAAATAAAAAGATTCAAGATTTTTAACAATTAAAAACAATACATATCCTTGTTTAAATAGTGATAATAAATTAACATATCAATGAAATACGTGTGATGAAATTAATCGAGCATAGGTGTTCCAACACTCATTTATAATAATTCCAACAATCATCTGCAATATTAAAAAGTTGGACTATATGAATAACGGCAGCTTTATACATCGTTAAAATAATGAAATACCGAGACGGTGGACAGGTATTTAAAAAGTGACGGAGAAGATAACCGAGTCCACATTTGAAAAGATCTTATAAGCAGTACAATTCCTACATATTTTATTATTATATTAAAAAAAATTTAATTTTAAATTTAAAATTTATAAGAAAAATTTTGTTTTGAGGAGAAATCTTGAACACAATAATACGAATCAATTAAAAATTTATGCATATATATATATATATATAATTTAGTTAAACATAAATTAAGAAAAGAAATTTAAATAATTAAAAACATATTTTTTTGTTATGATATAAAACAATTTATTTTATAAATAAGTGGTAATTAAAGTGAATTTAAAAGCAAATGTTGTTTTAATCAATATCGGTAAATGAAATAAGTGCATATTATTTTTATACAATGTAAAAGTTTAAGGAAAATAATTACATAGAAATTACAAAAATTATTGAAAAACCTTAAAAGAAATTAATTTATATACCATATATATGGTATATAAATGATATATAATGGTTAAAAATACATATAAAAGCACCACAACATCAAAGAAAATTTCTATAAACTCAAATAATTTAGAGTTTCATTTGTTTCAAATACATTTTTTTTCTTAAAAGTTTCAACCAAAAACAAAGAACATACATATATATCTCGAAAAGACAGATTCTTTCCATATGGGCGAAAGAGATTGCAGACCAAATAGTGAAAGGCGTACGTGAATAAGGCGCGAATTAGCTGTTTATGGCAAAGCAGCTTAACTTTGCAGTTGAGCTGGTTGTATAATTATTTATATTTTTAACGTCTAATCAATGAAATAATTGGAATTGTCTAAGCGGCTTGTTATGATTGCAGTCACGTCATGGCAATTGTTGTTGCTTTTAATGCAAAATGAAGTGAGATGCTAGTGTCAAATTTTCATTTTGTATTGAAAGCAACTACAGAGTGTTGGATGGCTTTCCTTCGACACCGTATGGTTCGAAGGTCTGATGCACAAACTATGCCACTTCGGCTTCCTTACAACACTCTGTAGTGTTATCCACCAGTTCCTTTCTAATAGATCCTTTGACAGGTAAGTTCGAGAATACTTCGTAAAACCGAATACGAACAGCACTACTATAGAATACTATTTGTTTCATAAAAAAATGTTTGAAAACCTTTCTGTTTTTAAAGAATCCTTATTATTCCATTAGCAATATATATTATGGACACATAATTAAGAAAATATTGGAAAAAGTGTACATAACCTTCTTAAAATTTATTATATAAAGAAATATTAGGGGTATTCAGGATGTCTGTGCATCCTTGCAAACTCAAATAATCGAGAACACACGTTGTGCATATTAGTCTTGAAAATATTTAGAACAGATGATTTTTGTTTACATATTTATTTGCTTGTAAAATATAACCCAGATTCGATAATTTGGCATATAATAATTTCCACTAATGCCAAAAACAAGTGAAAAGCAGAATTATAAGAAAAGAAATTGTTTTTGTAAAATCAAATAAATTTGTACATGCAACGATGCACAGACATCTTGAATACACCTATTGTACATTTTTTTTTTATAGTTTTATAGTCTGTAAATAAACAGTTTTAAGATGCCTTATTTTAATTTCTGTTTGAAGTCTAGCACTAAATCCATTTTAATTTACATAATCCTAACCTCATATAAGAAAAAATTTTACAACATTTTGTTCTAAAAGCCTAATGTGGAAGTTGTTTGTCCGAATATTATTATGTACAATATACACTATTAAACATGTCATTTCAATATCAAAGAACATATTTATTGCCACCACTGTAAATGACTGTTGTCAAATGACAACTAAAAAACAAATAAAGTAAATGGGAGAAATTACTTAAATTTAAAAGTAAAGTAAATTATTTAACAAGGCACTCCAATATACAGAGGAAGAGCGTCAGATACGTAAACAAATATTAGCACATTACTCAAAGGTGATACCAACAAAATATTTAAATTGTGAAATTATTGAGAAAGTAGGATTATAATATGTAAAAAAGGCACAAAGTTCTAATAGTTGACGTATTGATTGTATAGTGATTTGAAAGATTAATAACCTCCATTACGAATATTGAAACTCCAGCAAGAAAATTCCAGCAATATTAGTCTATAAATTTCATTGTTAACTATAATCGTCAGTTGATTAAGTTTAATTAAGATATTAACAAATAAAAGTGTTAACTGAAATAGGCCAACGATTCTATTGTATTATCTGTTGTTGTTGCTACTGCTGTAACCAAATGCCCATTTCACAGCAAACACACAAAAGGTTGACAAGACTTGGTATATGGAATGAGATGAGGAAGAAAGTATAAAAACACGATGTAGGTACCGGTATGAAAGTTGTATTTAACATGGGTCCAGGTGAAATACCTACACTTGTCTATAGCAGTTTTGTAACTTCAAAATATCTTGATATTATTAATAAATTTAAATTTTGTTATTACTAGAGAGCACCTAGTCTAAGTTTAATAAGAATTAAGCTGTTTTTATATTTTTCACATATATGTAAGTTTTGTGTAATATAGTAA
>NW_024032959.1:0-8882 GCF_002237135.1 Teleopsis dalmanni
AAGAATTTTATGCTCCAGGCCATAGTGGCTGGGGTTGTAGAATGGAATTCGTAGCTGAAGAGCAAACTCTTCTTCAAGATAGTACACAAGGAATTGGGAGACTTATGCCTCAAGTCGCCAAGCAGCATGATTGGGAGGGGCGTCTGACAGATGTCGCTACCCGCTAGGTCTTATTCTCATTATTTATATTTGCGAAGCTTCCATCACACATTTAGCTAAGATGATTTTTTTATCATCTGTGCTTAGTTCTTGAGCACAAAATTAGTTTGTGATATTGACAAAGTATTTTGTACTTCGAAAAATTTAATTAATTAAAATAATATAAATAAAATTTTTGTTGTTATAGTTCACTACTTTTTAAAACCTCTCTACAAAGTATGTCATATTATAACGCTATTCGTTAACGCATTTGATAAAATCAGACAATCAATTTTAAACCATATATCTCCATTAAGTCAAACTCTAGAAAATGCATTGATTTTCTCTTTTCCTCAAATTTTGCAAATATTTGTTAATTCGTCTTATAAATTATCTTTATACCGTAGTGTTATTAGTCATTATACTTTCCGATAATTCTTAACAACAGTTGTGCATATCATTGCCATATTGTAATGTTTGAGACATTTTCGAATATATTTTAATTTTATTTTAAGGCGTTGTTTGAGTTTAAATAAATTGGTGGTAAATTGAGAGAAATAGTAAATTATATCGGCATGGCAACGAATGTTGGTATTCATCAGAATTTCGTGTAGAGTAAATGAGTTATAAGTTAGGTAAATTAGGTGTTACCATTGTGAAAATTTTGTAAGATGTTTAATAAATAAATATTTCCAAGACTACTGATGATGGGTATTTGGCAATACTCGAAACAGCTGTATGGTAAGCCAAAAATTCAATTAATTAAAATAATATAAAAAATAAAATTTTTGTTGTTGTAGTTCCCTACTCTTCGAAAAAACCTGTTTAAGAAATAAATAAATAAATTTGAAAACTTTTAACCAAAAATAATAAAAAAGTGCAGTGCAAAAAATTCCTTGGAAATTTCAATTTACCTTAATTTGCTGGAACTCGCACACGGCTAAGAATTGATAAATTAGGCATCAGTATTCAATATAATTTCTAAGAAAGTTAATTAATAAAGATAACTTTTTTTAATTATTGAAGTTTTTCTTTAAATTATCTATGGCAAATGTTAAGTATTTAAGTCTTTTTTCCAACTAAAAATTTCACGTTAATTATATCGTATTACATATCATACTGAAGTGCTTAAATTAAATTAAAGTTAAAATTTGCCAACATTTTAATTTGCTGTGTTGCCATATAAATTTCAAATTAAACATATAAATTAAAAGTTTATTTAACTTAAAATGTGAGATACTTTGATACATTAAATTAATATAAGTACCTCATTAAATTTAAACTTCAAATAAAACATTAAGACCGAAATAAAATCAAATTTGTATTTTGCCTTGCAAATAAACTTTTTAATGAATAATTTAACAGCTCATTTGTTGCTGGGATGCTTCATTTGCTTTGTAAATAAATATTTTCAACTGCAGATGCTGGCTGCTCATCTTTCGCTACTTGCGCACCGCACAGATACTTGTATCTCGTATCTGCGAAATTCTCATGGTACATAGTTATTTGTATATGTAAACGATTTATTAAGTTAAACTTTTGTTTTAAATTTAAAAAGTAATTGTGCGTGACGCGTATTTGACTTCGACTTCAACTATTTTTGGTTTTCGAGGCTGAAATGCACTCGCCTTTGTGAAATATTTGCACATTTCAACTACAAAAAACCAAATTTTATCGCTATTTCACATACAAAAACAACTGATATTTTATTACTTGTCATTACATACTTGAATAGTGATATAATTCTTTTTTAATAGCACATTTTTATAACTATCGTCATTAAACGACATGACAACTGGAGGATTGTATAATTAAGAGGGATTATTCAATAATCTTCTGAGGAATTGAGTTTGATTTTATGATGAATTAATTACGCTTAACACTTTAGAAATATTGTGATTAAAGCGTCTCTAGTATTATATCTATGAGACCTGTTTTCTTTAATGTACTGTAATTATATTACATATATAAATTACTATTGTATAATGAATCAATAATAAAATTTAAGAAGTTTTCTAAATATGTTATTAGTATATCATGAAATATAAATCATTTACATGTGTAGCGTTTAGCCTGCCTCAAACATTACTATTCGCCAGCTAGAAATTGCGCAAGCCAGGCTCTGAAAAGACTTTTCAAGGTACCATGGTACATTAGGACGAATGACATATTCAGGAACCTCAAGAGTGAGCCGATCAAAAAAATACATAAAGGATTGTAAGGGCTAAATTTACATAAGCAAATTTTGCCCTACATACATACACACATCCACACAGCGTTTAGTCCAAAGTAATTGTTGAATTATTGTATTTGAAGAAATAGAAATCTCTGAAATAAATTAATAAAAATTAAATTAATGAATTTTGTTTTAAAATCTAATACATATCTGGTTTAAATTGGCCTTTGCACGAAAAATTGTCACGATAACTGCTCACATGGCGCACTACGGCAAAACGTGGAGCTAGGGAAAGAGAAATGCAATTATGAACAAAAAATATTCAGTTAAAATAAAAATACACACCTGTTAATGTATCACCACAACTTTTAGTCCAAATTATTAAAAATTTATTGAACTATTAATTTATTATTATGAATAAATTATTTTTAATAAAAAGAAGAAACACCGCACGAAAAGTTACGAGAATTATGAAATCAAAACATAACAAGCAAATATCAAAAACGTCAAAATAGGAATTCGCCGCAAAGAGATAGACGAGATCTGTTGAGCGCACAACTTGAAGAACAGTACGAAAGTAAGACATACAAACGGGAAAGTAAACAAAACTTCACAAAACAGCAGAAAACAATTGTATGTGCGCTACACAAAAAGCTCGTCTGATCTGTATAAAAGACGACGCATTTTTGGTAAGGGTAGTGAGTCTTGTATGATCACTCGGTGGCATTGTATGTCAAAATATAAAATAAATAAATATAAAAATATTGTCTGACACAGTGGCGGTTTTAAGCCTAGTTGTATAAATTACTAAAATATATATATAATTGTGTACAAGTGCATGGGCGGTTTTAAGTCAAGACACTTGGACACTATTGTATAGATATTCTATAACCGAACAAGGAAATATATTTTTTTATATATACACTAACCCCTCTGTCCCACACAGGTACGCATTGAGCAAGTAATCATACGAAGATACAAACCACGGAACCAGATTAGAGATCACCGAGCTCCAAAGGAACAACCTCCAGATACAGCAGAATACCAGGAAATAATCTCAAGTTTCTCAAGTTTAATCACGTTTAATGAATTTACTTTGTTTTTTTTTTTTAAAAAAATACTATGTCATTGAATTGAACACATTAGTAATCTCAAGTTTACATAATTACGTTTAACTAAATTCCTTTTTTATAAATACTATTTTCATGAATTAATAATATTTTAAATAAATCTACATTTAAAATTTAACACACATTACTTTTATTTTGAGAAGTCCTGTCTCCGCGAATATAAATTTATTGTAGCGACCCCCTGGAAAAGACTGAGGATACCCCAGCATAAATTATAACGAAACGGGAAAATCCGTGTCGTTACAATTGGCGCCCGAGCAGGGACAGACAGACTTCTCAAAATTAAAACAAAGTAATATCCACGTTACAATGGCACAGGCAAACATGATTATAAGATAAAATCTAGATACTCTCGCTCATAGTTCAATTCAAGCCAGTGCAACAGAGAAACATACAAGACGTTCGCATAAGCAGCACATCATGGCCTTATCGTATGCTCAAAGCGTGGAGCGGATACGAAAATGGTCTGTAAAGTACAATGGAGGAATAGATCCAATAGATTTTGTGGAAAGCATAGAAGAGGTGGCAGACCTTGACGACATCAACGTGAATTTAGTTCCCAGGATGATGCCCATACTGCTTGAAGACAAAGCACTGATGTGGTACCGCAATAACAATAAGCATTGGAACCTTTGGTCAAGCTTCAAGATGGACTTTCTAAGATTTTTCCTTCCACATAGGTATTTCGACAGATTAGAAGACGAGGTGCGAGCACGAGTTCAGAAGGAACATGAAAGTTTTAAAGATTATGTACTGGAAATCAAATATCTTATGCGACACACAGGCATAAACCAAGATTCGCAATTGGAGCAAATATACCACAACATGCGCACAGAGTACCAAATGTACATCAAACGTCGAGACTTTTCGAGCTTAACAGAATTAACAATACTAGCTGATGACTTCGAAGAACTTCGCGCAGAACAGGATAAAGTGAGTCGAGGCGGTGTTCGACAGGAAGTGATAGTTGGTCGCATAGAAGTTGAATATCCACAAACGATGCTATTAAAAAATACAGTGAGACACGTACCTACCACGCCGATACAGGACAAAGTTATTTCCAGTTCAAATTCCGAGTCGCCTATACTCATCCAGCAGCGAAGTAATCAGCAACAAAACCAACCAAAGCAAGTAACAACAGCAAAAGCTAAAATTGTAAATCCAGTAACATCAACACTACCCAAGCTAAGCATGTTGACACAAACCACGCAACGTCGAAGTTATTTAGAACAACACCCAGTACCACTACACGAAAATTCACAAGAACAAGCGTTATGTAAATGCCGCATAACCCCGCCGCAAGATCCAAGGCCTGACAGAAAAATTACAGAAGTATGTAATCAACAGCTAGACACGCAAGGTCAACAAATGTTCCAAGTCCAACCATGCGAACCAAAGCAAGAATCACAAAATATTAGGCCCATCAGAGGAAATTCACAGATGCAAGAAACACAACGACAAGTAAACCCAAAACTTACAAAGAAGAATCCCGAAGTATTTAAGCCAGCACGAGTTACACCAGATCAGGAAATATTTCAAAGTCAAACGAAGCAAGTATCAGTACACCAAACACTGCAACGTGTCACGTCAATCAAAGAAAACCGAAAATCGTTCAATCAGGATCAAGTTACAAAAGTTAAACGTCCAAATCAGTTCCAAATCCAAGCATGCAAACCAGAACAAAATTCAAGACCCATTAAACAAAATCCCAAAGTATCTATTCAACAGCAAGTCACACCAAACCGTGAAATAGTACCAGTTGAAATACAAAAACTACAAAGCCAGATAAAACCAAGATTTATCGAAGAAAATCTACAAAGAATCAATGCAACGAAAAATCACCATATAACACAAGTACAAATTCAGGATACAAAAGGGCACGTAAAACCACAGAAAGTTCAAGATATTGAAACACAACAAGGTCAACAAAAGGTTACAGTCAGCGAAAATCATAACAAACGAGTTCGATTGACTCAAGAAACCACAAGTCCGACACAATCATTGCAACAAGTTTCAATTAAACACGATAGTCAACGAAAGCAAGAGTCACAAGAAGGAAAAGATGATTCCACACGTCCGAAGGATAAGATAGACAATCCTCTGATACAAGTACAGGAACTAAGCCTAGGAATTCCAAAACCATTCAGCACCCAAAAACTGCAGAAGCCGATGAATAACTTAGATGTACTCCAGCAGAAGGATTATGATCTTGTTAGTACAGACCAAGACAAATTTTTCAAAGTATTCAAGAGCCCAAAGAAACGGCACAGAAATCATGCAGGTAGATAGTGGCAAATTAATTTTCCTCGGAGAAGGAGGGAAATGTAAGGATGGAAATTTTGTAATAATTTCCAACCTACATAAATTTAGTAACACCACCACTTTGAACAAAACACGTGAAGTAATCTGTAATTAGGAGAAAACATTTCAATAATAAATACAAAAGGTATATAAATAAAAATAACAATATAACATACCTTCATCATTTTTCCACATAAATTTATGTAAATTAATAAATAATAATTTATTTATAAATTATTTATTATTTTATTTATAAATAATTCAACTATAAAATAAAACCACGAGCACCGCCGCTTTTTATAAAAATGTAAACAAACATTTACAAACGTCAAAAATGTCAGAATGCAATTCGCTGCAAAAAGATGCACAAGGGAGCTTTTGTGCAAAAGTGTTAAGGGCAGTAAGTTCAACTAAGATCAACTCTAAGCTTTGTGTACTTTACACAAAAAGTTCAAGAGAAATGCATATAAAATAAGGCGCAATTTTCTAAGAATTTAGTGAGTCTTGTATGATCACTCGGTGGCATTGTATGTCAAAATATAAAATAAATAAATATAAAAAATATTGTCTGACACAGTGGCGGTTTTAAGCCTAGTTGTATAAATTACTAAAATATATATATAATTGTGTACAAGTGCATGGGCGGTTTTAAGTCAAGACACTTGGACACTATTGTATAGATATTCTATAACCGAACAAGGAAATATATTTTTTAGTATATATACACTAACCCTTCTGTCCCACACAGGTACGCATTGAGCAAGTAATCATACGAAGATACAAACCACGGAACCAGATTAGAGATCACCGAGCTCCAAAGGAACAACCTCCAGATACAGCAGAATACCAGGAAATAATCTCAAGTTTCTCAAGTTTAAGCACGTTTAATGAATTTACTTTGTTTTTTTAAAATACTATGTCATTGAATTGTACACATTAGTAATCTCAAGTTTACATAATTACGTTTAACTAAATTCCTTTTTTTTAAATACTATTTTCATGAATTAATAATATTTTAAATAAATCTACATTTAAAATTTAACACACAATCTTTTATTTGAGAAGTCCTGTCTCCGCGAATATAAATTTATTGTAGCGACCCCCTGGAAAAGACTGAGGATACCCCAGCATAAATTATAACGAAACGGGAAAATCCGTGTCGTTACAACATAGAGCCCTGAAATTATTTATGAAAACTGACAGGCTTACCAACACCGCATTATGGAATCTCAGAATGGTTACACAGACTCCTCGGGGGAGTATGCAGATCTAAGGTCAATTGTTGCTTAGTCTGATGAAGTGATAAACAATAACCCAATCAAGGCATAGAGAGAGGTTTTAAAGAAACCTCGCAGTTAATAGTGAGTAAAAGTGCTTTGAGGCCCTATGCTCCACTGGGAGATAAGGATAAAAGAAAAAAAAGAAAAGTGCTCAAGTGCACTGACACAAACTAGCCTCAACATAATAATAATAAAGAAAGGAGAACTACGATAGAATATTTCGTGTTCCAAACTTTTTTAATTGTGATATTTCAAGATTTTAAGTGTGTTCTTAACGTTTGCAATTTCCAGCATATAACACTATTGGGAATTTCAAAATAAATTATAAATCGAATACGGAAGGATCACTGTGGACAGGCTTATTGGATACAAATGACACATGATATTATATATATATATTTATAATTTTCATTATCTTTTTTTGTTATTTTTTCTTGTTCTTATTATTATTGTATTTATTATATGATGTCTTA
Source organism: Teleopsis dalmanni (assembly GCF_002237135.1). Lineage (NCBI taxonomy): Eukaryota > Metazoa > Arthropoda > Insecta > Diptera > Diopsidae > Teleopsis > Teleopsis dalmanni. The sequence continues at coordinate 7,499 of NW_024032959.1, forward strand.
TATTCTTATATTTTTTATATTCTATTTAATTTTCCGCTATAAATTTTTCCATTACATATTTTATTAGTTCCCTGAAGATGACTATCGAAGATGGTTGAAATATTGGTATAGTACATCAATAAAATATAATTTATTCATATATAAATAATTAATTATAATTTTTAATAAAATGATAAATTAGTTTGTATTTGACGTTAGTAGACTAAGTCAGTCAGCAAATCTATACCACATCACCACGGCTCGCCTTTTCAGAAATATATATAAATTTCTTATTAAAGTTTTTGCTTTTCGTAATCTTATCTACTATTTCATTTTCTTCAATGCTTTCATGGTCCCGTATCCAAGAAATATGCAGTCATCTATTTGCAACTTTTACTGCTATTAAAGATATTTTTGAACGATATATTATTATTTTAGGTGGCACTGCGACCTAAAAGATCTATTGTGCCCCTTAGTCGAATTAGAGTATTTCTCCAAGCCCAATTTCTTTGATGAAACACAATATAGAGCTTATCTTTCCTAGTCTTGGATTTTTATGATCCATGAAATACGCTTCTAGGTGTCTCTTCCGCTTGTGCATGAGTGCCACTCCCCAAACACATGCTATGCAGTTTCTCTCTCTTCTCTACAGTATCTACAGTCTGAGTTGGATTGGATTACATATATTCATATATGAAATGAGGTTTTTTTCTTTATTGACGTTAAGCTATATACTTTTATACATATATATATCTCGGTTCTCTACCTCCTCCGAGGCTATATCTTTTGTTCTCTATACAGTAAAATCTACTAATTAGAAGAAAAAACTGCAATTATTGGCAATGAGTTTGATTTGCTGCTTAATAACTAACTCGAGACATTAGATTTTAATCATTACTCCGTTTGTTATTTTTCGAGCATTACATATGAATATTGTAGGTCTACGAGTTGACGGACAGATGGTTAAATAACATTACGTTAAAGTGGTCCCTTGTAGACCAAAGTGACAGTTGGCTATGTTCTTAAAAATAACGAAATATTACGATGGTTTTGAAGTTTTACTTATACTATTGATGAATAGATTGGGCTCAATGAACTTATTGAATATCCAATCATATTAAAAATTGTGTATTCGTAAGATGCAAACAAAATATCTGAGGGAAGAAAAAAGTTTTTTTTATATACAACTTAATATACTGTGCCAGCCACAAAGGCAACTAATCCGATTTGTGAAGTTTTTTGTTAAATTTAAACAAAATGATTTCCAAGAAATTTATATAGAAATTACAGTTAATGTTTACGATTTCATTCAATTACCACAACGAAAAGTGAAGAAAAACTTGAGATGTTTATTTTTCTTAGAGCTCTCAGTACAATTAAAATAATTATAATGTTGAAATATGAA
>NW_024032960.1:0-8880 GCF_002237135.1 Teleopsis dalmanni
AAACAAAAATTCAAATAATTGTTCAAAATAAAAAAAAATTAAAAATCATAATGAAAACACAAACCATGTGTATGTTATGTGTAAATTATATATGCAAACATATACCTACACATAAACAAGAGAAGTACAAAAGCATATATCAGGACTTGAGAGTATATACAATTTATATGCATTTATATGCATTTCCAGAAAAAAAAACCCTCTTCCAAATGCGATAATTTGTACATCAAGCGAAAACAGTAACTTTAAAACGTCTATTTTTATTAAAACGTTGGATATTTATTAATCAACAAAATATATAAAAAAACGAAATATAATAAATAATGTTTCCCACAACTTTACATCAGCAATTTAAATGATTGTTTGATATATTTATATATTCATTATTATGTTAAAATAAACATTATAAAATTTAAACAAACCGAATTATTTAATAAAAAACAGTATTTGAAACAAAACAAAAAGGAGAAACCGGTAAGGTATAAGTCACACAAAAAAAATTTTCTTTTTATATTCTTTTTTTTCTTTCACAAAACACTTACCAGTGTCCTACCGGCTGCGCCAATCTGTTGTCATCCCTCAGTGGAAGCAATGAAACACATGATGTCAGGGGATAATTAATCTTTATTTTATCCTTTTTATCAATAACCAAACGCAGCCACTGCCTTCGCTGTTGTATGGACTCCTATCGGTACTACGTTGGTTGTCAATTGATGTTCCAGCAACTTGCCTCCAAATGAATATAATTGCTGTGTCCAAAATTACAATGCTCGGATTCGTCGAGTGGATTTCGGACATTTGTTGTTAACCCAATTTAAGTAGCACAATTTGAGTGATCCGATTTCCACTATTGAAACTTGATTGACTTTGTCGTTTCTGATTTAGTAAATTGTATTCAAACTACTGTATTTATTTTTTTTTACACTTTGTACTCGTGTACTTTTCTTTTATACATCCACACGGTATTGTGGTTGATGCCAACATGCATCTCCAACATTTATTTCACGACTCTCTCTTACTTACTTCTTTTTACTCTGTGTAAGCTTCAGAAGTTCAATTTTTCTGCTGGACACGTTTCGCCGTATCAGCGCATTTCACGATCACGTTGTAAGATCGTTGACTGCAGCAATAGTTCGCTGTTACATTTTTGTAACACGATACTCGATGATAAAGCCAATTTTATTTATTCTTTTATGCTTGGCCAAACCGGTTTTAGCACACCCTACGCATCACAACATCCCTTCCCCCTTGCGGAGGAGCGTTGACGTTCTTCAAAGGAACGTTGTGTTGCAAGTAAGCAGCATGTTGACAATTGGCGGTGACGAAGTGTTGATGTTGACGCTCTTCAAAGGAACGCTGTATTGGTAGTAAACAGCATGTTGGCGGTGAAGAAGTGTTGACGCTCTTCAAAAGAACGCTGTATTGGTAGTAAACAGCATGTTGGCGGTGAAGGTAGCAGCGTAACAGTTGGTGGCGAAGGTTGGCAGCGTATATAATTATAATTAAACTTAACCTTAAAAATCATTACAAATATTGCATTTTCTCTAAAATTAAAATTTTTCATTCTATTAAAATTATGTAAATTTAATCTAATTGTATATTAAAATTATTACAATAAAAACTAATTCCAAAACCATGTTTTGTCAATCTTTAAAATTTCTTTATATTGCACATATTGTGTTTTATATATTTTTTTTGTTTTTTATTACAATCTTTTATTTTACAGTAGTCTTAAAACATTATACATATTTTCATTATTTTCATTATACTACTTTATTGAACATGGGTAGTTGTTAGCTTTTTTTTTTTGTTTTTTTTTTTGAATATGATTATTTTATTGCATATTCTATGTAAATTTCATATAATATTATATGTAAATTTCATATAATATTTTTTTATAACTAGATTTAACATATATATATCGTTACACATAAAATTTTATCTAAATAATAATGTGTTTGACTTTTTCAAATATTACATTAATTGGCATTATTTTCATATGCACATATATTTTGCATATTATTTTTTTTTTCCTTCAGATTTAATATTCTATATAATTTTAACATGATTGTTTAATTGCATATTCTTCGTCAATTTCATATAATATTATATAGTTATTTTTATCGCTACTGGTTATCGTTTACAAACAATTTTGATTGGGATACTTGGATCCCATACTACACATTTTCATATAATATTACACCTCATTGTGTAACAAATTATTCACCTTTCGAATTAGTATATGGTAGAGCCGCGAATCTTCCAAACGAGATAATAATAGGTAGAAAATTTTATAATTATGATTCTTACGTTGCTGAGTTAAAAACAAAACTACAGTATGCACATAAAGCAGTAAATGAGATATTAATAAAAGAAAAATGTTCTCAAAAAATTAAGCAAGATGCTAATGCATCAGAAAATCTATTCAATGTAGGAGATTTAGTTTATTTAAGAGTAGAAAATAGAAGGAAACATGAGAATCCATATCATGGTCCATTAAAGATAGTTGATAGAAACGGTGTAAATTCCACTATAGAAATTAATGATAAAATAAAGATAGTTCATAAGAATAGATTAAAGAAAATTTCACAAACAATGTTATCATTATAAGAAAATAAAAATTATTTTACAATAAATTTATTGCATTTATTTGTAAAATTATTTTTAAGAAGTAAAAATTGTCAATGTCAAGTTTCCAAAATTCAAATTATCATAAAAAATTTTCTTTATTGTATAAATAAATTTTTTTTTTAAAGGGTAGAGGTGTTGTGTATAGCGCAACAAATGTAAACAAAAACAAACAAGAAATTATGTTATATATTTTTGAAAGTGCTTATGCACAAATTATTTTATATTAACGAATGTAATATGAATGCGATCGCACACGGAAGAACCGCCGCAATGCAAGTAGAATATTTGGTCATATCAAGTATGCAATTGCTATTTGACACTTTTCTTTTCTGTGCTACTATTCTGCACATGTCGATATGACACACTTCAATATGTCATAATATTTTCTAAGCATAGACGTGGGTCAACCTTTTTAGTGCCGCCGCAATAAAAATTATTAAGAAAAATATTTGTAAATTATTGTAAAATATTTTGTATAAATAGTTTGGAAAATTGTTAATAAAATTCAGATTTGAAACTGAGCTCGAACAGCTTAAACCAAATTCTCACTTTTATTTTTTTGTCTCGGCATTCTCGGATGCCTACTAATGTGCAGATTTCTTCCTGCTAATTCAATTAGAAGAAACTAATAAAGTCGAAAGAAAAATCTAATAAAAATAAAAACAAATATAATAAATTTGTGTATCAAAACAAATTTATTATTACATTTGTATATTGTGTTTAAAATGGCCCTGTTCCACAATTCGTCTCTTCCTACCAGTCCATCTGCGGAAATATCTGTTTCACTCGGGACGACGTGCATTAGAAATTGCATATGAGGCATACTCTTATGCTTTATTCTGACTTTGGCCAGTGTGTCTGAGCTACTCCCAAAAGCTCCTATTAAATGCTTAATCTCCGACATATCATACTCCACATCTTTTCTAAGAGAACTCTCCTTAATTAGACTCGTATCTGCGCCAGAATCGATTAACAAGGTTAGGTGACCTTTTACCGATTGGTTGCACGGTACTAAAATAAAGGCTTCGTTCTCTGATTGAATACTTCCACCTCTCACCCCACAGTTTTTTCCCGTATTTGCAATAGCCTCCGCATAAGTCCTTCCGTTCGACTTTGCTTCTGGACTTCCCTTCATTGCCAAAATCATTTCTCCCCAAAAATATTGCCTATCTCGTAGCCATCTCTTTTTTGACAATAAGGATTTTCCTCGTGGCCATTTATTTTACATGTTTTACAGAAAATATTTCATAACCGCCTAAAACAGTTCCCCTCCTTGTGTCCTAATTTCCCGAAGAAGTTACAAATTAATTTGCCTTGGTCGTTTGGCCTTCTGGTTGAGCTTGATATCTTATCGTTGGTACATGCTGGTCCAATCTCATGTCCATATGTGCCACGTTTAGTGAAATACGGAGTGTTTTTTCGCTGGCAACACTCATTTCTAACATGGCCTACTCTTCGACAGAAAGTGCATTTCACTTCCCCTGTCTCTCCTCCAGGTTTTTCGCTTTTGTTCATGGAAAAATTAACATAACCCCGCTTGTAGTCTTGCCGTTTTTGGGCCATTCTAACGAGGTTCTCTAGCGTATCTTGATCATGGCCTATCAGCGACTCTCTGGTTCCCTCGCTCCTCAGTCCTCTTATAAAGCTCCTTGAAGCCAGTGCCTTCAGATCATTTGTGAGACTGCTTCGATCAATTTCTTCTCAACTACTGCCGATGATATACATTCCGTCCAACAACAAACTCTCTACTTTGCCACCAAACACAGTCGCGTTCTCTGACGGTCCCTTTGTAATGTTCATCAATCTCTCACGAATCTGTTCTAGAGTTGATTTCCTGTAAAAATTCCTTTTTACAAACTCACACAGTTCGTCCACCGTTCTGAATTCCTTTCGTCCCATTCTGCTGTACGCTATTCCCCTCAATTTTTGTTTTATACAACGTATAATACAAGGAATATTTGCTGAATTAGCCTCACCTCCCCATTCCTGTTCCACCAGTTTACATCCTTCCACAAATCTCTCAACTTCTGCTGTTAAATCCTGTCCTTCTCCACCTGTGAAAACCGGGCATATGTTATTCACGGAATTCATTATCGCTGTCACTTTTGCCATAATGGAGTCCGTTTGGTCCGCTCCTATTGATCCGTGATCTACCCCAGTGCGTGTTACTGGCAGTTGCAATATATCCACGCTCGGCGTTGCTGGTCTATTAAATGTATCCAGCTCTCTTCTTGTGTTTTCCAATTGCACCTTCAGTGTTCCAATGACGTGATCTTGTTCTATTAATGTACCGTTCTCCGCTAACTCTTCCGAAATTTCCTCTTCTGACTTGCCTCGATTTCTAAGACTCTGGATGAGGTGTTCGTTCTCCTCTTCTGCTGTTATCAAAAGTCCTATCAATTCCTCTTGTCTCTTTCTAAACCTTGTACACTGCAATTCCAAACCAATTTTAGCCTCTTGCAGCCGTAGTTGTTCTTTTTGTTGTTCCTCCGATTTAATTTCCTCAACTTCCTCGATTAAGTCCAACAGATAACGTTGGATTTAAATCCAACGTTATCTCCGCTAACTGCGACAATCGTCTCGCTTTAATGTTGTCCTTATGTATCTGAATAAATTCCTTATTTTGGTGTAGAGAACTTAGTTTCCGCCACGCATGTACTTGGATGGAGGCGATGAATTTTCGAAATTCATGGACTTCCTGCGCTAGCTCCTCTGCTCTTGTTTGAGCGTCATCCATCAATCCGAACTATTGAATAATGGTAATAGCAATATTAATTCCGATGGTACCAGAATTAGGACAAAACAAAAAAATGCAACAGACCACCAATGTACTTTCTATATAAACCAACATAACACTTCCAGTAAAAACCAAACGGAAAATAGATAGAAAAAAAAATGTTGATATTCAAAGGTATCTACGCGCTTGTCCAAAACGCTAGCTCTCTCCAAATGACCTCTTACCACTTAATATTCGAATCCAGTAATTAAACCCAAACACTGATCACATGAAACCAATAATATGGTGCTATATGGCTTAAAAAGAAGAAATCGGCTTGGTACTTTACCGCGTCATTTATTTCATATCCTGGAGGTTAACATTAGAGAGATGAACTTACAAAAATACACTTATCTAAGAGGACGAATTTATAAACTTTGGTAGACTTCGCTTACCATCAGATTACTAATCATCAGAAACTATAACTATATTAGAACCATTTTGAGAAAATTTCAATTATCTTCCCAACAACCCTAAAAAAAATACAATTCTAAAATATAATTTAACTCACAATCAATTGTCCTTATATAAAAAAAACAACTTAGGTAAATCAAAATCACCATACCAACCAATGTATTCCATCGAGATTATGCAACACTTAATGAAACAACCGTTGTTGAGAAGTACGGAAAGTAATATATATTCGAAGAACAAACGATTATAAATAAAAATTAAATCATTATATTATTAAATATTCTATAATTTTTCAATCATTTTAATCACGGTTTCTAGAACAGCTCAATCATCCATATCACGAATTTATGGATGAGAACCTTCCACCATGACAAAAAAAAATTCATACAAATTCGAAAAAATCCAAAATTTGTGTTTACAGGGACTGAACCAATTACAGATGAATTTAAATGTTTTTACTACTCAGCATTTACGTAGAAGTAGCTATTATTTATATATATATATATATAAATGCGTATTATATATATTTATTATTTTTAATATCAAGCAGTAACTTACAATTTATTGAAGGAATTGATATATGCCAATAAAATGGTGTATTTTTAATTTCTTTCAATAAATGTTTTTAATTTTTTTTTTTGTATTAGCAAACATATTTTGTTGCGAATGTCTTAAGGTGGAGTTAGACGGTAGTTAACGTAAGAAGTTAAGTCAAAGCGAAATGCACAAACAACCAAACCTGTGTATTTGATAGGAACGAAATAAACATATGTGGTGAACTTATAGAAAAATCAAATTCAATTAGGTTCTGACGTTAAGCGATTTTAAAAACTGTGCTCAGTTGCTCGCAAAACCTTGATGAGGGTGGATGCGTTGCAATTATGTGCGGAATATGTTTACTATAACGAGAGTAGACGAAAAAATATTGTGATTATGAATGTGATTATTAATAAATTTTTTTTTATATTATATTTTTTTATATAATTATTTTATTAATATTGCTGAATATTGATTGTATTTCTATATAGCAAAAATAATCAGCAGAAAATATTTTAATAAATTTATTTTATTAACATTTTTACAATAGGTAATTGTATTTTATAATAGTTAATATTATTTATTTTATAATATCAATAATTAATATCTTATATATTGATCAATAATCAGTAGAAAGAATTTAATTTATGGTATAATAAATATTGAAGAGAAATACTTATTTAATAATAATAAATAATATTAAAACATTAGTTATATATAAAAATATTTCACTAAAAATGTTTTTATTTGTTTTACTTTGAAAGTACACTCGTACAAAAAATATATATAGAAACATAGAAATTCACTACACTTGAGGACAAGCAACTACCGGTTGGAGCTTTTAAAGTTTAGAGTTGATTCTTTTGTTAATTCTTTTTTTACTTATTGTTCGTGAAATCTTGTTGAGAGTGGGTGATATTTTTCTTTTATTTACATATAAATATTTAAATTAAAAAAATTTTATTCCTACAAATATTCCTACAAATTAACAATCATTATTATATTATTATATCATTATTATTATATTATTATTATATTAACAATACATTATTATACAAACTAAATATAACTACCTCCATCACTCTGACTACCATATGCTCCCAAGCTTGCCGAAGTGAAAGTGTATTTAGCATCACAAGCTGCTATTAGTACGATGCTAAAAAATTTTTTATAATTAAAAAATTGGGAACCTGATCCCCGAGGACATTTAATAGCAACATGCTTGCCATCAATTGCACCAACACAATTTGGAATGTTCCATGTTTGCCAAAAATCTGATGCAATATGCCGATATTGCTCTTCTGTAGGTTCACTTAAATATATTGGTGATAGTAGTTGCCAAATAATATCACACATTTCCAACACGGTGTTTCTAACTGTTGTAACGACCCAATTTTTCCCTGCACAAAAATTAGGGTTACATAATACCATGCTGCCCTAACGTATTTGTGCAAATAATAATTATAACAATGAAAATTGTAAACAGCCAAAAACAATGCTGCACAGAAAGACTTAAAAAAATATAAGCAGGGGCAAAAATTGTAAACAGCCAAAAACAATGCTGTACAGAAAGACTTAAAAAAATATAAGCAGGGGCAAAAATTGTAAACAGCCAAAAACAATGCTGCACTGAAAGACTTAAAGAAAAAATATAAGCATGGGTAAAAATTGTAAACATGCAAAAACAATGTTTACACATAAAAAAAAATGCAAACTTGGTGATAGCGGAATTTAAAGCGTCACCAAGAACAAATAAAAGGCGATGTTTTCCTGAAATCGCTCTCTTTTTCGGTTTAGTTGTGATCAACGTTGGACGGCTCAGTTTTGGACCTGGCGACCGAGGAAAATTTATGGTAGACAGCAAGTCACTGGTGGGATTCTAGAACGTGTGCACAGAGCATACGACAGGTAAGGTGTATCGTACCGGTCTGGGAGCTTTAAAAGTTGTCAGATGAAGGATGTACATGGAAGGCTTCTAAAAGTACTCCATGGACATCCTGCACAAAAGGTACGACTTTACACCTGCGTGTAGTATGGCCCTCAAGGAAACACTGGGAAAAATCATTACAAGGTAACCAATACTGCTGATTAAACTAAAAAAAAAAAAACGGTAAGCATTTTTATCTTGTGCAGTACAAATATATAGGTATTACTTCGAAATCTAACTTGTGTTTATAATAATATCGCTAACGATTTGAAAGCCTAACTTGCGTGTACAAATATAACTACGGCTGAAATCCAGACTTCGTGGATGTATTACTTCGAAATCTAACTTGTGTTTATAATAATATCGCTAACGCTTTGAAAGCCTGACTTGCGTGTACAAATATAGCTACGGCTGAAATCTAACTTGTGTTTATAATAATATCGCTAACGCTTTGAAAGCCTGACTTGCGTGTACAAATATAACTACGGCTGAAATCTAACTTGTTTCTAATAATATCGCTAACGCTTAGAAAGCCTAACTTGCGTGTACAAATATAACTACGGCTGAAATCCAGACTTCGTGGATGTATTACTTC
>NW_024032961.1:0-8879 GCF_002237135.1 Teleopsis dalmanni
CATGGAACCACAATAAGGGTAACTACACAACGAAACCAAGATAACGGCTTTAAGTTGGGACCCAATTGCAAAGAAAAATGTTCACAACTACAAAAACACCAATACACTCTGGCGTTAATACTCCAGCCGGCACCGAAAGTGCAAAGGAGTCACGGATAGTCAGTCCCAGCCAAAACCCCTTCATGAGGGCGCGAGACTAACACACTCACTTGTGCTATCACAAGAGAGGCAAAATAACGAGAGAGCTCGCTCATCCCCTCAGGAGCTTAATGGGAACAGTGTTCCAAAAGTGAAAAGGGAAGCGTTCATTAAACTCGGGGACAAAATATCCGAGCTAAATGAGATGATGGGCGGAGGAAGAAGGTCCATCCACCCAGCAATGCGTGATCTTGTTGCAATGATATCATCGCTCTATAAAAGAACTGCCGAAGAGACACCAAATAAAACTATCACTGCTAAAACCAACGATAGAGGTACCCAAACAATTCAGAAGCAGCAAACACCAGTTATATCCAAACGGTTAAGAGAAGAAATCGAAAAAAGTAGGAAGACACCGCCTAAGAAGACGAAAACAAATCGACCTGTGGGGGCAAATAATACTAAGTCTAAGGAGCCAAGGAAAGCATTGGAAAGCAACTTAGATACGGTGGACGGGACGAACGGCAACGCTGATGTACCTCAAGCACCAATTGAAGACAACAACAAACGACACGCTTGGGTTTTACAAACAAAAAAACGCGTGAAACCACCTCGACCGGATGTAGTGATTATTAAACCGTCTGAGAAACTTTCCTTTGCGGACATACTCCGGAAAGTAAAAGGAGCTCCAGAGCTTAAAGCAGTCGGTAATGATGTTCACTCTATCAGGAAAACACAAAAAGGCGAACTTCTGCTTAAATTCAAAAGATCAGCAGAAACAATAACAAGTGTCCACCAAGACCACATCAAAAGTATACTACCTGAGGAAATAGAGGTCAAAACGCTAACGGAAGAAGCTACCTTTGAACTACGATACCTGGACGAAATAACCACAGAAGAAGAAATAATTAATGCATGGAAAAACCAAATAGGCGAAACACATCCCTCGGCGATCAAAACAATAAGAAATGCCCCTGGAGGTACCAGAACGGCTATAATTGTAATACCAAAGAAGCAGGCCGGTAAATCTGAGGAGGTGGGCAAACTACGAGTTGGATGGACCGTGTGCCGATTACTCCAAAAAGTTACCCCCAGGAGATGTTACAAATGCTTCGATTTTGGACATGTGGCAAGGAACTGTCAGAGCTCCAAAGACTGGTCTAAACACTGCTACAAGTGTGGTGGAGAGGACCACCTTGCTAAAGCGTGTCAAGGTGCCCCTCACTGCCTACTTTGTAGAACTGACACAAATATTGACGCTAACCATATTACGGGAGGACCTAAATGTCCCCACTACTTGACTGCCCGTCGGAGGATACTAAATAAAAAAAAGATGAAAGTTTTACAGCTGAACTTAAACCACTGTGAAGCGGCACAGGATCTTTTAAAGCAGACTGTACGCGAATTAAAAATAGATCTAGCTATAATGAGCGAACATTATAGTACACTAGACAATCACTGCTGGGCTACCAGCAAGTGCAACAAGGCATCGATATGGACGTGTGGTAAATTCCCACTAGAGAAGGTCTTCGACGGAGGGGAAGCATACGTAAAAAGTACAGTGAATGGAATAACGTTTTTCAGCTGTTATTTACCTCCCAGTCTATCAATCGAAGAATACAAACAAAGACTGGACAATATTGTTAGCGACGCTAAAAATATGAAGCCGATAGTGATTGCCGGTGACTTCAATGCCTGGGCCATTGAATGGGGCTCAACATTGACAAACCCCAGGGGAGAGTGCCTACTAGAAGCATTGGCCACCCTGGATGTAGTATTACTGAACTGCGGCCAAAAGGATACATTCACAAGGAACGGTAGAAGCTCTAAGATTGATTTGACATTTATCAGCGATCCACTAGCTAATTCAACTGAGTGGCAAGTGTCAGATATCTACACACATAGTGACCACCAAGCTATCATATTCGAAATACATGACCGCGCAGCAAGAACCATTCCTGCGGTAGCCACTCCAAATCCGTTATGGAAAGAGTAAGTTTGGACAAAGAAGCTTTTAAGCTCTCAATAGACGACATCCACCTAACTGGCAGCGCGAATGATAAAGCAATACAACTGATGCGCTGCATAACAAATTCATGTAACGCATCTATGGCAAAGAAAGGCCGGCGGAATGGCAGACAACATGTGTATTGGTGGACTGACCAAATTTCCGAACTGAGAAGAAAATGCAAACATGCGCGAAGCCTATGTCAAAGAGCAAGGGGTCGCGAAAATTTTATAGCGCACCAAGAAGCCTATAAAACATTGAGAACTGACCTAAAAAAGGCGATATCGAATAGCAAGGCAAGATGCTTCACGGAAATGTGTGAGGAGGTCGAGAATAACCCCTGGGGACTAGGATATAAAGTGGTTATGAAAAAATTATATAGCTACCGTCCACCAGTTACAACAGACGCAGCTAAGCTACAAGCAATAGTTGAAGGTCTCTTCCCGCAGAGAGCTGATATACCCTATACAGTACAAGATAGTGAGCCACAGAATGAAATACCTGAGGTTAGCAGGCAAGAATTGGAAGTGGTATGCAAAGGTTTGAAACTAACCAAAGCACCTGGAGTAGATGGAATACCAAATCTGGCACTAAAGATGGCCACAGAAATCAACGCTGATTCATTCAGGGAAGTGTTCAACGCATGTATAAAGAAGAGAACATTCCCCCAGATACGGAAAATACAAAGGTTGGTGCTTATACCAAAGGGCAATAACGTACAAGATGCATCAGGCTACCGCCCGCTATGTATGATTGATACGGCCGGTAAACTTTTGGAAAAGATAATTAGCCGAAGACTAGAAGAAGCCTTGAATGGCAATGGTTTATCAGATAGACAATTTGGTTTTCGGAAGGCACGCTCCACAATAGAGGCTGTGGAAGCAGTCATAGCCATAGCAAAAGATGCCATTAAAGGAGACCGTTGGCTCGAAAGAGACAAAGAATACTGTGTCATCATTACATTAGACGTTAAAAACGCATTTAACTCAGCGGACTGGGACACTGTTCTAGCAGCACTTCAAGGGAAAGACGTTCCAAAATACCTAGTAGAATTAATCGTTGACTATTTTTAAGAGAGAGTGCTTTTGTATTACACAGACAGAGGCACAAAGTCATACCAAGTAACAGCAGGGGTACCACAGGGCTCGGTACTGGGTCCAATATTGTGGAACATTATGTATGACGGAGTGCTGAGACTTGAGCTCCCAGAAGGCGCAGAAATAATTGGATTTACTGATGACATCGCGCTGGTGGTTAAAGGGAAACATATAGAAAAGATACAATCAACATGCAACGAAGCGGTCGCTATGGTAAGGAGCTGGATCACAAGTGTAGGCCTCAAACTTGCTGATCATAAAACTGAAGTCCTTCTTGTAAGCAGCAGGAAAAAGATTGAGTACATTACAATAACTGTTGGCAATGAGCGAGTCACATCAAAACAAGCAATCAAGTATCTTAGAGTAATGATTGACAATAGACTCACCTTCAAAGAGCATTTACGATATGTTGCTGCAAAATGTGCGAAAACAACATGTGCACTATCGCGAATAATGCCCAATATAGGTGAACCTAGACAACAGAAGAAGCAGTTACTCACAAATGTAGTTAAGTCTATTGCTATATATGCGGCTCCCATATGGGCAGATGCAATGAATAAAAAGACGTACAGATCAGGAGTAGACGCAGCCTACAGAAGATGCGCTCTCAGAGTTGTTTCCGCATTCCGTACAGTATCTACTGACGCGGCCATGGTTATTGCCGGAATGATGCCACTACAGCAGGAAGCAGAAATTGAAAAGGAAAAGCATGTAGCAAAAAGGGTTACGAACTTCAATCAGCTCAATGAAGAAGCATTGAATAAGTGGCAACAGAGTTGAGATATATCCACAAAAGGAAGATGGATGCATAGGCTCATTCCGAAGATAAGTGATTGGACCAACAGAAAGCATGGGCAGGTGAACTACTACCTAACCCAGATGTTAATTGTCAAACATGACGAAGACGACACGTGCCCAGCATGTCCATATACAAAAGAAACGGTGGAACATGTGTTCTTTGATTGCCCGAGATATGAGAGCCACCGCAGCTCCTTGGCAAGAGCAACCAGAGAGCAGGTCACACCTGATAACATCATCCAACTGATATTAAAGTCAACAGAAATCTGGAACCTGGTGTGTATTTTTGCGAAAGAGAGAACTAGAACAGAGAGCAGCAGAGAGAACTAGAAGAGCAGTAAGAGATGACAGCAATCGCTGAATCACCACCCTCCGAAGTAATGCTTAAAGGTGGTTCCGGAGGGATTTATGGTTAGAAGAGACACGGTGTTAGGATGAGGTTTAGTACGTAGGCGCAAATATCAAGCAAAAGAGTAAGTCTTGGTTGCGAATCGTGCATGCTGGTAGTACGGGCTACCAGTATCTTTTGAAGATTCCACATCCCTTAGCTCGTATAGCTTAAAAAAAAAAAACATTTGTGCTGTGCGACTGACTTATAAAAATGTGCAGAATCAGATGAGCGAGAAAATTTTATGCTCTCACCGCACTGTGCGACAAAAAATTCTCTGTGCACACGAGTGTGCTGTTCATATTACAATTGCACAAATGTGCACAAATTTGCGATTTTACGCTTGCACCCAAGGGTGGAAAAAAATTATATGGATTTCACAATTTTGTTTGAAATAGAAAATATTATTTTGTGGAAAATTTTAAAAAAATTGATATTTACTTATGTTAAAAATTGCATAAATTAACAAATATTTAAAATAATTATTTTTGTTAAGTATTTATAATGTTAACTAAAAATTATAACTGTCTTAACCTTACTTGTATTTTAACTTAAAATATTAGTTTTTTGTATATTACTTCCCAACTTTTGTGCATTTTTAAATGCAAATTTAGTAAGTGAACCTAAAGTATTTGTTTGGTAAGTTTTGCACCAGTTTAAAAGAAATAATAACATATTTTAGGAAGATTTTTTTATTCCCAAAAAATAGGTATTTACATAGGTAGAGTATCTAACTTTTATTAAAAAACACGAAAGATTAGGACACGAATCTAGGTAGCAGGATACCTAGATTTGCTAATGTGAACTTAAAAAACATGAAAAGGAAGTAAAATTTATAACTCTTTTGGTAAGACACAACATTTTTAAATACAAAACAATTAGTTTCCACAGAAATATATGAATGTATACTAATAATAGATTAGGTAAATTACTATTAAATGATACTCAAATAAAAAACAAACAAACTATGCCTCATTCGTGTTAATCACTTACACCTTAAAGGACAAAAGCAATATTCTATAGTGTTTATTTTAATTTTTAAGTGATGATTAAGTGATAAATAAAATTTTATGAAGTAGTCCAAAATTGATATATTTAATATTTTCAAAGTAAGATCCGTAGAACCGATCCTCTTTCTTATAACATTTCGAAACAAATACTCTTTCTCTTTTAAATTCATGTTCCTATTTAACTCATATATTATAAAGTATTTATATTTTATATTATAACAAAGTTTTCATGTACATTGTGAAATTAACTTTATTCCCATGTTTTAAATTAATTAACCTTAATATAATAAGTAATATAAGCAATAAATGTAAATCTAATAATAAATTCAAAATTAAAATATAAATACAAAATCATTTCTTCAATAAAATATTTCGTATTAAGACCAAAATTAATACAAATCAGTTTTCCGTACTATTTTACTGCGATATTTGTCATAATATTGTGCGCTTTTAAATCATCATTTCACACAAATGTGCAGTAGACATTTCGTCTCCGCACATTTGGGTGCATTTTTATTTTCGAGTCTGCACACAAAATGTGCTCCTCGTATTCTTTTCTGCACACGTTGTGTGCGAGGGCAAGTTGGCTGCCGCACACACAATGCGCTGTGCGAAATAACTTCGGCACAAACACCGAATGCGTGTGCGAGTTTTATTTCACTCCACCACACTCGTGTGAAATGTGCGTTTTGTTTGTGCACACAAGATGTGGCACTTAAGATGTGCACAAAAATTTTCGCACACCACATTTGTGATGTGAAATTTTATTTAGAATCGCACAACATTTGTGCGTGGTGTTTTGCATTTTTGTGCATAGCACAGTGTTTTTCTGAACCCTGCTTATAACCAACAAAAAGTATTAACACTTACGTGAGGAAGCTATATGTAAAAAATTATTATATTATTCTTATATTATATTGTCGCTTAGTATCTTTTACTTTAATTTTTTTATTAGTTAGGAAATTTCTTGCTTCTAAATAAGTAGAAGAAAAATAGTTAAAAGTAAATCGATAGAACAAAAAAGTTCTATCGATAGAACAAAAAAGGAAAATGATTACTGTGAAATCGGTGATATGAATTATAATTATTATTATAATCGGTGATATAGGTATAATAATATTTATTTATATAACAAATATAAAATAATAGTTTAGGCATTTATTTCTATTATAATTTCTTATACAAAAAATGTGTATAAAATTTATATAAAAATGATAAAAAAGTTTTATGTTATAAATAAAACTTTTTCTACAGCACAATAGGACAATAAGTTCAAGGGCCATAAGGCAAAGTTCGCTAACCAATACTGAAAAGTAATTTGCTCTGATAGAAAAAATAAACTGTCTACTTTTACGTAGTATCAAACGTAATTAGTTTTATCACCGACGATAGTTATTATATGGTCTAATAGGTTTAAATTTTATTTCTAATTACCAGACGTCATAACCTTTCCGGTCGACTAATACTCCATTGATTGGCTTTTATCGCTTGCTGTCTAAGAAGATGCTGTGTGCTGAAGTCGAAGCAATGTTTCGACTTTTGTTAAATATTGCATGAAAAAAATCTTTATTATGTGAAATTTGTCTAACAAACTCTCAGAATCTTTAACGGTTTGTTGCATTTGCCGATTGCAAGCCAACGTGATTGCCACTTGTTAACAAGTATAGCCCTTACAATTTTTTCGACAATGCGGCGTACTTGATCTATAGTCGAATGGCTACCACGAAAACCAAATTGATGGTTTGGTATTAACTTTTTCGGATTCTATTATAGGTATTAGTCACTTGTAGAAGAACTTTTCGAAGAGCATATAAATGTTGTTGATAGTTTTTTTCTTTTTTTTTTTTGTTTGTTAAATTTGAATTAATATTATTTCATATATTTAAAAAAATATATAATATTAATGTTTTTTAAAATTTAAAATGAAATTAATTTCATATAAAATAGTATGGTTGTTATTAAGAGGAGGTGGAGGGCGGGAGGTATATATTCTTAATTTAAAGCAAAACATACAATCGAGGAAGAATTATTTTCATATAAAATAGTATGGTTGTTATTAAGAGGAGGAGGAGGGCGGAGGGGGGTATATATTCTTAATTAAAAGCAAAACATACCATCGGGAAGAATTATTTTCATATAATATAGTATGGTTGTTATTAAGAGGAAGGATTATAGGGATTAGAAAAGTAGGCAATCGCTAGGTAAAGCTGACGACATTAGTCATAGCTTTAAGTAAAAAATGTATAAAGTATGGATAATGATTGTATGTTTTTTTAAATTATAAATAATAATAAAGAAGAACTAACTAAGAACTTAAGAGGAGAAGGAGGGCGGAGGGGTGGGGGGTATATATTCTTAATTAAAAGCAAAACATACCATCGGGAAGAATTATTTTCATATAAAATAGTATGGTTGTTATTAAGAGGAGGAGGAGGAGGAGGGCGGAGGGGGGAGGGGGATATATATTCTTAATATAAAGCAAAACATACAATCGAGAAAGAATTATTTTTCATATAAAATAGTATGGTTGTGATTAAGTGGAGAAGAAGGAGGAGGGCGGAGGGGGGGTATATATATTCTTAATTAAAAGCAAAACATACCATCGGGAAGAATTATTTTCATATAAAATAGTAAGCTTGCTATAAATGGGAGGGGATATATACTTTTAATTTAAAAAGCAAAACATACAATGGAGGTAGAAAGTCCTTTTTTTTTTTTTTATTTTACACATTTAGTGGTTTTACCTTCCGATATATTTTTTAATGTTCTTAAAACATTACAAAATAAAGGAAAAACATTCAGATTAGATATATTTGTATTATCTTGAATATTTTAGCATAATAACTGTTATTAGAAAATGACTTAAAAGCGAGTAAAAAATTTGAAATTATTTCGGGGAATATTGCGGAGATATCGCAGAATATCGCACGTTCCTTTTTCACCTTACGCAGAATATCGCATATATTAACATTAGCAATTCAAATTGCATGTAATTTTAAAACAATTATTATTTTAATACGAAATTGTTTCATATTTTTGTTTGCGAATTTCGTTGGGAAAATATTTAGATAAACGTATACATAATACCCTGAAGGAGCATGGGTGGGATCAATAAAGTCATTATATACATATTACACTGCGTGTTGTGGTGCCAAATGCCCATCTCTTCTACTAGCCGCGTTGCAAGCTTTTGTCATGCTGCCATTGTCATTGCCTTTATCACTGTTATAGTTGTAATTGTTAACACATTTGTTGTTGTTGTTGTTGCTGTTGTTGCCGTTTTTGTTATTGTTGTTGATACTAAAGTCGCAGCCGTTGTCGTTGTCGTTGTCGTTGCCGTTGCCTTAACCGCTGTCATTCAAAAAGTCAAAAGCAATCATAATTATTTATTATCATATTTTAGATGATGTTTTATTGAAACGCGCAACAAC
This sequence comes from Teleopsis dalmanni, assembly GCF_002237135.1. NCBI lineage: Eukaryota > Metazoa > Arthropoda > Insecta > Diptera > Diopsidae > Teleopsis > Teleopsis dalmanni. The sequence continues at coordinate 8,871 of NW_024032961.1, forward strand.
AATAACTTT
>NW_024032962.1:0-8877 GCF_002237135.1 Teleopsis dalmanni
GCGTAATTACCGTACATTGTCTATAAAGTTTTGTTGTAACATTGAAAAAGTATTGTAAATTTTTTGCATTGCTATTTACTGTTATTCACGATTTAAAAAATTTTTGTTGCATTTACCATATTGAGTGGTGCTCGTGTCGGTTATCTTCATTTCTTGAACTTCGAATTTATTACTACATTTTTGGTTTATCATAATCAAACGTAACTGTAAATAAAGAAATTTAACATCAATCGGACTAGAAGAAAAATTGAACGCGCAAAGAATCCCTACTCAACCGCTAATATATTTTCGAGATGGAGTTTCTGGTGGATGAGAAAAATATTTCATAAGGGTTTGCAAGGACCACTTGAAGAGGAAGACTTATATCAGCACCGTAAAGACTTAGATAGTGAACGAGTAACTACAAAGTTTTCGTAAAAACAAGACTGTGCAATAATCCGTTCGCGTAGTTTAACTGCTGTGTATTTTATTTTAGAAGATTTAGTGTTTCCAGCAGAGATCGTAGGCAAACGTATTCGTGCCAAATTGGATGGCACCCAAATATTATAAAGGTGCATTTGGATAAGAATCTACAAACGACCATTGAGCACAAAGTAAGTGTTAAATAACACTTATTTCATTAAATCTTTTTTTGCACTTGTGTTTTTTGCTGTTTAAAATTAGTGGTCCAATGTTTCGTTTACGCTTCATTGCTCAAACTGAATTGTAGCTCATTCATATATTGGTAACATTCATCAAATTTAATGAGTCTAGCAATTAACTTGCAGCAATTAATTCAATATGTCTAAATAATAATAATTCATTAAACAGAATAATATAACAATTTTGCATGATTTGCATAAGGATAAGGAATTATTTGAAAATAATTTCTGTTGTACGAATACGAGAACGAGTACGCGTAATTACCGTACATTGTCTATAAAGTTTTGTTGTAACATTGAAAAAATATTGTAAATTTTTTGCATTGCTATTTACTGTTATTCACGATTTAAAAAATTTTTGTTGCATTTACCATATTGAGTGGTGCTCGTGTCGGTTATCTTCATTTCTTGAACTTCGAATTTATTACTACATTTTTGGTTTATCATAACAAACGTAACTGTAAATAAAGAAATTTAACATGAATCGACTAGAAGAAAAATTGAACGCCCAAAGAATCCCTACTCAACCGCTAATATATTTTCGAGATGGAGTTTCTGGTGGATGAGAAAAATATTTCATAAGGGTTTGCAAGGACCACTTGAAGAGGAAGAGTTATATCAGCACCGTAAAGACTTAGATAGTGAACGAGTAACTACAAAGTTTTCGTAAAAACAAGACGGTGCAATAATCCGTTCGCGTAGTTTAACTGCTGTGTATTTTATTTTAGAAGATTTAGTGTTTCCAGCAGAGATCGTAGGCAAATGTATTTGTGGCAAATTGGATGGCACCCAAATTATAAAGGTGCATTTGGATAAGAATCTACAAACGACCATTGAGCACAAAGTAAGTGTTAAATAACACTTATTTCATTAAATCTTTTTTTGCGCTTGTGTTTTTTGCTGTTTAAAATTAGTGGTCCAATGTTTCGTTTACGCTTCATTGCTCAAACTGAATTGTAGCTTATTCATATATTGGTAACATTCATCAAATTTAATGAGTGTAGCAATTAACTTGCAGCAATTAATTCAATATGTCTTAATAATAATAATTCATTAAACAGAATAATATAACAATTTTGCATGATTTGCATAAGGATAAGGAATTATTTGAAAATAATTTCTGTTGTACGAATACGAGAACGAGTACGCATAATTACCGTACATTGTCTATAAAGTTTTGTTGTAACATTGAAAAAATATTGTAAATTTTTTGCATTGCTATTTACTGTTATTCACGATTTAAAAAATTTTTGTTGCATTTACCATATTGAGTGGTGCTCGTGTCGGTTATCTTCATTTCTTGAACTTCGAATTTATTACTACATTTTTGGTTTATCATAATCAAACGTAACTGTAAATAAAGAAATTTAACATGAATCGGACTAGAAGAAAAATTGAACGCCCAAAGAATCCCTACTCAACCGCTAATATATTTTCGAGATGGAGTTTCTGGTGGATGAGAAAAATATTTCATAAGGGTTTGCAAGGACCACTTGAAGAGGAAGAGTTATATCAGCACCGTAAAGACTTAGATAGTGAACGAGTAACTACAAAGTTTTCGTAAAAACAAGACGGTGCAATAATCCGTTCGCGTAGTTTAACTGCTGTGTATTTTATTTTAGAAGATTTAGTGTTTCCAGCAGAGATCGTAGGCAAACGTATTCGTGCCAAATTTGATGGCACCCAAATTATAAAGGTGCATTTGGATAAGAATCTACAAACGACCATTGAGCACAAAGTAAGTGTTAAATAACACTTATTTCATTAAATCTTTTTTTGCACTTGTGTTTTTTGCTGTTTAAAATTAGTGGTCCAATGTTTCGTTTACGCTTCATTGCTCAAACTGAATTGTAGCTTATTCATATATTGGTAACATTCATCAAATTTAATGAGTGTAGCAATTAACTTGCAGCAATTAATTCAATATGTCTTAATAATAATAATTCATTAAACAGAATAATATAACAATTTTGCATATTTGCATAAGGATAAGGAATTATTTGAAAATAATTTCTGTTGTACGAATACGAGAACGAGTACGCGTAATTACCGTACATTGTCTATAAAGTTTTGTTGTAACATTGAAAAAATATTGTAAATTTTTTGCATTGCTATTTACTGTTATTCACGATTTAAAAAATTTTTGTTGCATTTACCATATTGAGTGGTGCTCGTGTCGGTTATCTTCATTTCTTGAACTTCGAATTTATTACTACATTTTTGGTTTATCATAATCAAACGTAACTGTAAATAAAGAAATTTAACATCAATCGGACTAGAAGAAAAATTGAACGCCCAAAGAATCCCTACTCAACCGCTAATATATTTTCGAGATGGAGTTTCTGGTGGATGAGAAATATATTTCATAAGGGTTTGCAAGGACCACTTGAAGAGGAAGAGTTATATCAGCACCGTAAAGACTTAGATAGTGAACGAGTAACTACAAAGTTTTCGTAAAAACAAGACGGTGCAATAATCCGTTCGCGTAGTTTAACTGCTGTGTATTTTATTTTAGAAGATTTAGTGTTTCCAGCAGAGATCGTAGGCAAACGTATTCGTGCCAAATTGGATGGCACCCAAATTATAAAGGTGCATTTGGATAAGAATCTACAAACGACCATTGAGCACAAAGTAAGTGTTAAATAACACTTATTTCATTAAATCTTTTTTTGCACTTGTGGTTTTTGCTGTTTAAAATTAGTGGTCCAATGTTTCGTTTACGCTTCATTGCTCAAACTGAATTGTAGCTCATTCATATATTGGTAACATTCATCAAATTTAATGAGTCTAGCAATTAACTTGCAGCAATTAATTCAATATGTCTAAATAATAATAATTCATTAAACAGAATAATATAACAATTTTGCATGATTTGCATAAGGAATTATTTGAAAATAATTTCTGTTGTACGAATACGAGAACGAGTACGCGTAATTACCGTACATTGTCTATAAAGTTTTGTTGTAACATTGAAAAAGTGTTGTAAATTTTTTGCATTGCTATTTACTGTTATTCACGATTTAAAAAATTTTTGTTGCATTTACCATATTGAGTGGTGCTCGTGTCGGTTATCTTCATTTCTTGAACTTCGAATTTATTACTACATTTTTGGTTTATCATAATCAAACGTAACTGTAAATAAAGAAATTTAACATCAATCGGACTAGAAGAAAAATTGAACGCCCAAAGAATCCCTACTCAACCGCTAATATATTTTCGAGATGGAGTTTCTGGTGGATGAAAAAAATATTTCATAAGGGTTTGCAAGGACCACTTGAAGAGGAAGACTTATATCAGCACCGTAAAGACTTAGATAGTGAACGAGTAACTACAAAGTTTTCGTAAAAACAAGACGGTGCAATAATCCGTTCGCGTAGTTTAACTGCTGTGTATTTTATTTTAGAAGATTTAGTGTTTCCAGCAGAGATCGTAGGCAAACGTATTCGTGCCAAATTGGATGGCACCCAAATTATAAAGGTGCATTTGGATAAGAATCTACAAACGACCATTGAGCACAAAGTAAGTGTTAAATAACACTTATTTCATTAAATCTTTTTTTGCACTTGTGTTTTTTGCTGTTTAAAATTAGTGGTCCAATGTTTCGTTTACGCTTCATTGCTCAAACTGAATTGTAGCTTATTCATATATTGGTAACATTCATCAAATTTAATGAGTGTAGCAATTAACTTGCAGCAATTAATTCAATATGTCTTAATAATAATAATTCATTAAACAGAATAATATAACAATTTTGCATGATTTGCATAAGGAATTATTTGAAAATAATTTCTGTTGTACGAATACGAGAACGAGTACGCATAATTACCGTACATTGTCTATAAAGTTTTGTTGTAACATTGAAAAAATATTGTAAATTTTTTGCATTGCTATTTACTGTTATTCACGATTTAAAAAATTTTTGTTGCATTTACCATATTGAGTGGTGCTCGTGTCGGTTATCTTCATTTCTTGAACTTCGAATTTATTACTACATTTTGGTTTATCATAACCAAACGTAACTGTAAATAAAGAAATTTAACATCAATCGGACTAGAAGAAAAATTGAACGCCCAAAGAATCCCTACTCAACCGCTAATATATTTTCGAGATGGAGTTTCTGGTGGATGAGAAAAATATTTCATAAGGGTTTGCAAGGACCACTTGAAGAGGAAGAGTTATATCAGCACCGTAAAGACTTAGATAGTGAACGAGTAACTACAAAGTTTTCGTAAAAACAAGACGGTGCAATAATCCGTTCGCGTAGTTTAACTGCTGTGTATTTTATTTTAGAAGATTTAGTGTTTCCAGCAGAGATCGTAGGCAAACGTATTCGTGCCAAATTGGATGGCACCCAAATTATAAAGGTGCATTTGGATAAGAATCTACAAACGACCATTGAGCACAAAGTAAGTGTTAAATAACACTTATTTCATTAAATCTTTTTTGCACTTGTGTTTTTTGCTGTTTAAAATTAGTGGTCCAATGTTTCGTTTACGCTTCATTGCTCAAACTGAATTGTAGCTTATTCATATATTGGTAACATTCATCAAATTTAATGAGTGTAGCAATTAACTTGCAGCAATTAATTCAATATGTCTTAATAATAATAATTCATTAAACAGAATAATATAACAATTTTGCATGATTTGCATAAGGATAAGGAATTATTTGAAAATAATTTCTGTTGTACGAATACGAGAACGAGTACGCATAATTACCGTACATTGTCTATAAAGTTTTGTTGTAACATTGAAAAAATATTGTAAATTTTTTGCATTGCTATTTACTGTTATTCACGATTTAAAAAATTTTTGTTGCATTCACCATATTGAGTGGTGCTCGTGTCGGTTATCTTCATTTCTTGAACTTCGAATTTATTACTACATTTTTGGTTTATCATAACCAAACGTAACTGTAAATAAAGAAATTTAACATGAATCGGACTAGAAGAAAAATTGAACGCCCAAAGAATCCCTACTCAACCGCTAATATATTTTCGAGATGGAGTTTCTGGTGGATGAAAAAAATATTTCATAAGGGTTTGCAAGGACCACTTGAAGAGGAAGACTTATATCAGCACCGTAAAGACTTAGATAGTGAACGAGTAACTACAAAGTTTTCGTAAAAACAAGACTGTGCAATAATCCGTTCGCGTAGTTTAACTGCTGTGTATTTTATTTTAGAAGATTTAGTGTTTCCAGCAGAGATCGTAGGCAAACGTATTCGTGCCAAATTGGATGGCACCCAAATTATATATAAAGGTGCATTTGGATAAGAATCTACAAACGACCATTGAGCACAAAGTAAGTGTTAAATAACACTTATTTCATTAAATCTTTTTTTGCGCTTGTGTTTTTTGCTGTTTAAAATTAGTGGTCCAATGTTTCGTTTACGCTTCATTGCTCAAACTGAATTGTAGCTTATTCATATATTGGTAACATTCATCAAATTTAATGAGTGTAGCAATTAACTTGCAGCAATTAATTCAATATGTCTTAATAATAATAATTCATTAAACAGAATAATATAACAATTTTGCATGATTTGCATAAGGATAAGGAATTATTTGAAAATAATTTCTGTTGTACGAATACGAGAACGAGTACGCATAATTACCGTACATTGTCTATAAAGTTTTGTTGTAACATTGAAAAAATATTGTAAATTTTTTGCATTGTTATTTACTGTTATTCACGATTTAAGAAATTTTTGTTGCATTTACCATATTTGAGTGGTGCTCGTGTCGGTTATCTTCATTTCTTGAACTTCGAATTTATTACTACATTTTTGGTTTATCATAATCAAACGTAACTGTAAATAAAGAAATTTAACATCAATCGGACTAGAAGAAAAATTGAACGCCCAAAGAATCCCTACTCAACCGCTAATATATTTTCGAGATGGAGTTTCTGGTGGATGAGAAATATATTTCATAAGGGTTTGCAAGGACCACTTGAAGAGGAAGAGTTATATCAGCACCGTAAAGACTTAGATAGTGAACGAGTAACTACAAAGTTTTCGTAAAAACAAGACGGTGCAATAATCCGTTCGCGTAGTTTAACTGCTGTGTATTTTATTTTAGAAGATTTAGTGTTTTCAGCAGAGATCGTAGGCAAACGTATTCGTGCCAAATTGGATGGCACCCAAATTATATATAAAGGTGCATTTGGATAAGAATACAAACGACCATTTGAGCACAAAGTAAGTGTTAAATAAATTATTCATTTAAATCTTTTTTTGCGCTTGTGTTTTTTGCTGTTTAAAATTAGTGGTCCAATGTTTCGTTTACGCTTCATTGCTCAAACTGAATTGTAGCTTATTCATATATTGGTAACATTCATCAAATTTAATGAGTGTAGCAATTAACTTGCAGCAATTAATTCAATATGTCTTAATAATAATAATTCATTAAACAGAATAATATAACAATTTTGCATGATTTGCATAAGGATAAGGAATTATTTGAAAATAATTTCTGTTGTACGAATACGAGAACGAGTACGCATAATTACCGTACATTGTCTATAAAGTTTTGTTGTAACATTGAAAAAATATTGTAAATTTTTTGCATTGCTATTTACTGTTATTCACGATTTAAAAAATTTTTGTTGCATTCACCATATTGAGTGGTGCTCGTGTCGGTTATCTTCATTTCTTGAACTTCGAATTTATTACTACATTTTTGGTTTATCATAACCAAACGTAACTGTAAATAAAGAAATTTAACATGAATCGGACTAGAAGAAAAATTGAACGCCCAAAGAATCCCTACTCAACCGGTAATATATTTTCGAGATGGAGTTTCTGGTGGATGAGAAAAATATTTCATAAGGGTTTGCAAGGACCACTTGAAGAGGAAGAGTTATATCAGCACCGTAAAGACTTAGATAGTGAACGAGTAACTACAAAGTTTTCGTAAAAACAAGACGGTGCAATAATCCGTTCGCGTAGTTTAACTGCTGTGTATTTTATTTTAGAAGATTTAGTGTTTCCAGCAGAGATCGTAGGCAAACGTATTCGTGCCAAATTTGATGGCACCCAAATTATAAAGGTGCATTTGGATAAGAATCTACAAACGACCATTGAGCACAAAGTAAGTGTTAAATAACACTTATTTCATTAAATCTTTTTTTGCACTTGTGTTTTTTGCTGTTTAAAATTAGTGGTCCAATGTTTCGTTTACGCTTCATTGCTCAAACTGAATTGTAGCTTATTCATATATTGGTAACATTCATCAAATTTAATGAGTGTAGCAATTAACTTGCAGCAATTAATTCAATATGTCTTAATAATAATAATTCATTAAACAGAATAATATAACAATTTTGCATGATATGATTTGCATAAGTAATTATTTGAAAATAATTTCTGTTGTACGAATACGAGAACGAGTACGCATAATTACCGTACATTGTCTATAAAGTTTTGTTGTAACATTGAAAAAATATTGTAAATTTTTTGCATTGCTATTTACTGTTATTCACGATTTAAAAAATTTTTGTTGCATTCACCATATTGAGTGGTGCTCGTGTCGGTTATCTTCATTTCTTGAACTTCGAATTTATTACTACATTTTTGGTTTATCATAACCAATGTTGTTTGTTTGCACAGAGTAGAACATAAATATTTTAGGCGGCCACCGTCTTGGAAGTCAAGTTATTTGTTTTTGAGGCCGTACACTACACACTACACACATATGGTGTGTTTGTTAGTTTGTTTAATTTGTTGTGCAAGCGATGTTTGCAAATTTTCTTTTTATCTTCCCTTTCTGTTAGCAGAAGTAGCCAATTTCCTCAAAGAATTACTATTTTGAATCTTAAATTATTATTTGTTAATTTCAGAGCTACCTCAAACAAAATAAATCAAAACTTATATGCTTTGTTAACTAAAAGCCTGCAGTAAATTATTGAAATCCAATGCATTTAAAAATGTACGCATGTACATGTAAATGAACTGCATGTAAAACAAAATTTTTGAACGTGCAGCCAAAAATTGCGACATCAGAAGCACATTACCCTATACGATATCTAGATATACTATAAAATATTATTATATATTTACATAGCTTCCTTAGCAAAAAAAAAAAAAATTGATTTTAGAATGACTTTAAAAACTTTATCTAAAGTACATACATATATATTTGATGCATGAATCAAACTTTTAATAAAATTATTTGCGAATTAATTTAAGGATTAAGTTTGCAGAAAAAAAGATTTTTTTTTTCTTAATAAATTAA
>NW_024032963.1:0-8876 GCF_002237135.1 Teleopsis dalmanni
CTTTTAAAAAGTAAACTGAAAGTATTAAAAGGTGTTTCTTAGTGTCGATTTCTTTTGTTATAGATATAAAATTGTGTTATTAACAGATGTAGATTTTCGATGACTATTAAGTAATTTAATCTAAATGAAAAAGCAAAAAGTGTATCTTTAATTAATATATCCATGATTTTTTCGCAGCAAGATTTTAAAGTCATGTGTTTATAGGATTTTGGAATAATTACTAGTTATTAATTATAATATGATATAATATATAAAAAAATATAATAAATAATAAATATAGATTATTTGTTAAGGAGCGCCATTTCTTTGTGATTTTACCCACTTAGTGAGCTTACTCGTTATATGTAATTAATTCTTCCAATATTCCAGACCGAAGGCATTGGAGGTTATGTATGTATATGTGGTTAGTTTATTTAGATTTCAAAGCACAAGGGTGTTGGTTTTGTACACGATCTAAGAAATTTCTAAAATTTCTAAAAATGAATGTAATTACTAATTAAAGCATTGTAGATCTATCGCGTATTTGGGTAATTTTTAGTGGATGATTTTACAAGAGCAATACGAAGTTTGGAATTTTAGACCGATATTGCCAGAAATTTATACGTTTAGAAGAAAAATAATTTGCAAATTTAAAGTTCGTAACTTCAAATGAACCTAAAATTGTTGAAAAAACAAAAAGGAATATTAAGTGTCGTGTAGTGTAATCTTTATATAATCCGAATATCCTCCACTGTGTTGGAGCAGCTAATGTAGAAGTCGTTCAATACTTCAAGAGACTAAATTTAATTGCGTCAATTAATCAATGTAGGTATTTTGTTATAATTTTTCTCAATACTACATATGTAATGACATCTGTAATTGAGTTTACTTAATGTACTAGTTAAACTCTAATTTTACTAATAGTAAAATACAATTAAAATGAATAGTAAATATAGTGTTAGGTAATAAAATTAATATTTATATTTTCAGTTTTAACAGTTCTCGACGCATAATTAATTTAAATAAATATATTTTTCAAACAAATAATAAATAACATTTATTGCCAGTTGTAATTAGCGGGAGTGCTAATTTAAAAGTCATTATATATTAATCATTTCCCTTTAACAACATTCATTTATTCATTTTATTTTTAGCTAAATTATTTTGAAAAGTCTGTAATTAAGATACTAAATTCATAGAAAAATAAATCTGAAACTCATCACTAACAAACATTTTAGAAATCATTTTCGTTTACACGACTCGAAAGACGGTTTCCAGGAATTTCTTATCACTTGTCATGTAAATCGATTTATTTTTCAACAAATTTTACGGGAAAACCATCATAAATAATTATTTTTCAATTTAGAAAGATTAAAGAAATATTTGCATTTTGTTAAATTGTTTTACAAACAAAATGAGATTGTATATATAAAATGCTAAGCTCTCTTTAAAGGGGAATTTGAATAAAGGGTATGGCGTTAGGAGAATGGGAATTACTTTGAATTTTTAATAAGAACATTTTAATTGAAAAGTATGTTTATAAATTTTTTGTTAAATATATTTAAGAAATTTTTAGAAGTTTTTCGAACAGTAGTGAACTACAACAACAAAAATCCATTTTATATTATTTTAATTAATTAAATTTTTAGCTGATTATAAATCTAATTCGAGTATTGCCAAATACCTATTATCAGTGGTCTGGGATATATTTCTTGTATTTAATTATTAGTGAGTTCTTTTTTGTAAGTGCAAATACCAGGAATCGCACTCGTGCCCTGCCAAATTTAAAGCTCAGAGTCAGCGCACCTTAACCAACTGATCCAAAGCCGTACTTGACTTTTACGTTCGCATATTTTTCTGGAGTTTTGTTAATTTGCTGTGAAAGTTTTATTAACAAATTCACTTGCTATGTTTATATTAGAACGAACTCGTAAGCCAGCTGTAGAATAATTGAATTAATTAATTATAATTTTTATTATTTGTTAGTTGTTAAATTTCGATACAATTCGGTTTGTAAGAAAATTTTTATTAATAATAAAAATAATATATTTATTTATAATTAATTTATAATTAATTAATTAATATTTATATATAACTATAATTACATTTATAGTTATTTATATGCTTTTATTAAATTCATTTAATTGTACATATAATAATATACAATTATTTTTAAAATTAACATTTTTTTGAACCCCAATAAAAAAAAAACACTGCGGTATTTTAATGATAATTTTATAATGTAAATATACTTACATTGAGTTAATTAATAAATTTCCAAGAAAAAATAAATAAAAATAGAACTTATTTAACTGTAAAAATTAATAAATAGAAATATACGCAAGTGACTAATGAAGTATTGTTGTAGAATTGGGGGAATCACTTTAGCCTAGGCTCTGCTACTTTATTTAGTTTAATTTTATTTGTTTTTATCGCAGTACACAAATATCACATTTTTCTTATCAAAGTTTTTAGTATTTTTTAAATTGCACAGAAAAAAATTGAACTTGAAATTCTTACATTCCATACTCTTCTATATACATTTTATGTACACCATAAAGCCAAATATGGCATTATCAGTTAACAATTATGGGCGCCTACAAGTTCACGTTTGTATCTGCGAATTTGTGCTGATGTAAGCATTTGATGTCGCATACGATATAAAAATTTCGTTATTGTTATTTTTTTTTGTTTTTCGTTCAGTTTTAAGTTATCATAAACCGAAATTAAATGCTAAGTAAACAAGAACACTATATGAAAACGTCATAATTATGTTAAAAATTTAATATTAATTTTTTTTTGTATTTTCGTCTTTATTATTATATGAAAACATTTATAGGTGAGCTTTGAATATTGCACATATAAAATCGGTTTTGTTTAGTCTAGACGTCTACAATTATTGCATAATTTAAACATTTTTTGAAATATTTTATTATTTCTAATATAATAAATGATTGAGTACGTCTCCAATAACAAATATTTCTTTAGCTTTAATTCATATCCAAAATAAGTTCTTATTTATTTATTAATTCTTCCAAGAAACATCTTGTAGACTTACTCAAAACCGAACACAAATACTCTTATTTATGGAGGATAAATTATATCAACAGTTTTTGACATACGAGTATATAAAATTTTGCCATAAATCTTTTTGAGCAGTTTATGCTTAACACTAATGAAGAATTTATTTTATCATATATTTTAATAAAATTATTATGCTTACTTCAGATTATAGTAATTTATTCCAGTGAAATGTTTATCAAATATTATTTATTATTTTTGGTTTAATGATTCAAAGTAAAAAAATATTTTACTAAGAAATTCTATTTACCGCTAAAGAACACTATGTATGATTAGTTCATTATAAAATTTTATTTAAAAAATAATAATTATTTTATAATAGTTCGAATAGAAATGAAAAGACAATAACAAAAATTTCAGTTAATTTACAGAAGTTGCCCATACAATGCTGTTTTGAATTTCAATAAATTAACTAAAATTTTTGTTGTTGTCTGTTCATTTCTATTCTAACTTTTTAATAGTTATTTTTTGTCATTAGACGTGTGTGTCACTTTCGGCAAAAAAAAAATTAACATTATAAATTATTTTATTTGTAAAAATGGCGACAAATGTGTATGTACATTACTACATCCTTCTGATTATTGTAAATATGAACTCATTACGACTTGTTAGGAAGTGTATGACGCCGTTAAATTGATGACGGTCGTCCAATCACATATTAACATAAAACAAATAAGAAGAAAATGAAATAAAATGAACAGATATATAAAAAATAAAACAAACGCAATTTTAAATAGCACAATAAAGTTAATTTATAGCACTTTTTAAGAGTTCTTATGTATATAACGGTCCACGTACAATTTCGTGGTGTATTGGATTAAAATATGAAATATTTTAATATATTGATTAAAAATTAAGAAGGGCTTTATATCCTACTGCTCTAGTTTCAAATAATTGCAATTTGAAGGTGGTGTTATAATTTGATGTGGATGCTATATACCATATAAATCAACTGCTTTTATTTTATAAATCTATTTAGAAGACTGGTTCATTCAAGAACTGGTATAGTTCATGGTTCTCAAAGGGACGTATCATAAAGACGATAAAATACGTTTTTTTCATTGATTGTGGTTTCATCTAATAAGGAATTATTTTGGAAAGATACATTAAACTCTAGATACTTTAAGATACAAGATACTTTAAATACGTGTCTGTAGATTTGAAAATTTAATAATTTGTTAAGAATTTATTGTTAAGAATTTATTGTTAGTTTAATTTTTAATAATTTACAATTTATTGTTAATTTTTCTGCCGAAAGTGATGTGTCTTATGATGAAAATAAACTATTAAAAAGTTAGAAAAGTTCGAATACAAATGAAAAGACAACAGCAAAAATTTAAATTAATTTATTTTAAGTTTGTCTGACCATACAACCTTGTTTCGAGTATGCCTATCATTAAATTTATTATTTTAAAGTAAGTTATGATAAAAGAAACTATTTTCCTCATAGAAACTATTATAAATTACAATAGTAAATAAGAACAACAACATTTATATTTGTAGTTAATTAAATTTTTAGCTGACCGTACAGCTATTTCGTGTGTTGCCAAATACCCATCATCTGTGGTCTTTTTGGAAATATTTCTTATATTTAGTTATTCCTGAATATTTTTTTAGATTGCAAGTGCCAAGGGTTTACCTTGTACCCAAATTTGAAGCTTGCACCAAATTCGTTGTAAAAGTTCATTAACAATTTAACTTCCTGTGATGTCTTAATAATAGCCGTAGTTTTTTCTTTCCGAGTTGAAAAAAAAAGCATTAAGTCTGGTTGAAACTTTTTAAATATGTCATATGCTTTTTTTTGAAATATCTATGTTTTTTGTGTACAATATGAAATATAAATATTGTAAACTCTAAAAATTAATTAATTTTAATAAAAGAAAACAAAATAAATACATTTGGTAGGACCCGAGTTCGAATCCTGGTACTTGCAGTCTTAGAAAACAATTATATACGAATAATTAAATACAAGAATTATTTCTAAGACAGCTGATGATGGGTATTTGGTAATATTCGAAACAGCTGTTTGGTCAGCCAAAGTTAATTAAAATATAATATAAGAAATAAAATTTTTTTTGTTGTAGTTCACTACTGTTCGAAAAAAACTCTTCACAAAATAAATAATAGAAGAGCAATGGTAAGCATTTTTTATCTTACCGTTTTGATATATTGTAATTTGTTATTATTTCTGCTCATATGATTTTAATGATTGACTGGAATTTTGCAATATATATCCAGTAAATATTCACAATAAAGTGATTTTTGAATTTGGCCGCACTGAAACTTAAGACAGAAAGTTTTTGTGAATAAACCCTAACTCAGACGATTTTAAGATTATTGCTTTACATGTTTTCTTTCGTAAGTTGGTAGTATTTTGTTATATTGTTAGTCTCAAATCGTTATACGAGTTTCCAGAAATGTAATAAATCTTTAAAAGAAAATGTTTTAATAAAGTGTTTTTTAGGCTAATTGGTCAAAACATTTTTTTATTATTGTTGTTAGAAATAAAAAAACACTTTATTAAAATTATTTGGTTAAAATTATTTTATAAAAATTGCAAATGTACTTTTATTTGATATTCTTCGAAGAGCAATATATAAATAATGTAAAACTTCCTGTACTTCATGTTCTTCCGGAAAGTATTCATCATATTAACTGAAATGTCCGACTTTCTAAATTGTTTGTGGAATATATTGACTACAATAAATGCAACTGAGATAATTGTTTTTGTTAGTTTTGTAAATATATGAAAAAAAGTATCTATTAAGAAATATGATGTGTAAATATTATGTTTAACTAATTTGGATTGGATGATACTGTACATATCTCAATATTGTTTATCAGCGAGTAAAAAAAAATCTGTTTTAATTGGGTAATTGTGATTTATTGAGTTGATATATCAAATTTGTTTTCGTTTTGGCATTGAGTAAACCAATTTGCAAGCAAAAAATAATAATAATAATAATAGTAAATAATAAATAAAATGAAAACAGAATAATTTTGTAGAATTTAAAATAATTTTTTAATCAATTGGTTTTGTACTCGTATTTTTGTTGACTATGATTCAATGCGATACTTGTACGTTGGCTGGCTGTAAACACTTTGTTGTGATGATTGCTCACTTCTGTCTATTGGAGTCGGCATTGTTTTCTTGTCATGACTTTTGTTTTGTAAAACAATTCTATTATATATAATATATACGAGTGTTATTATGACATAATTAAATAAATGCTGCATCGCACAGTTATAATGATTGTAAACAAATATAGTTAAAAGAGAATACAAAATACGGAGTTATGCAAAAAACTCTTCAAAATTATTTCCTAGTTTAATTTTAATTTATTTAATAATATATTTTTTTTGCTAATTTTTTATTAAAGTTCAAAACAAAAGCGTAATTTGCTGTGCTGTGCGCTTATTACGCTTACGAAAAAAGTTTTCCGCAATTAACTGGTCTGCTGTTTAGGTTTTTAATTGACCACAAACAAAACAAATTCAATAAAGCTTTTTAATCATGTCTATGACCTTTGCGACCAAAACATCCCCCAACACATCTTCATACTAGAAAAAGAGTTGCAAAAATTGTCCTTTATTCTAAATCAAAGAGAAAGGAAGAAAAACATGTGAATATGTGAGAAGTAGCAACTAATTAAATTATCCAAGCTTAGGAAATTTGTGTATGTGCAATATTGTTACGAAATTAAATTATTTTAAGTGACAATACGATAGTCTGTCCACCCCCGCAAACAAGTTCATCACCACTCTAGTCCATATAGTCAGTCCATATATTGAAATGGCGCTGCTCAATGTTGACTGTGCAATGGTCGTCTAAGTGAATTAACTGAGATTCATTGGCTGCAGCTCAGGTCAACAGTCTACGTACTTCTGCTGCTTGTGGTTTGTTTGTTTTGTTAAGTGCTGCTGCTGTCATCAGAGTCATCATATGAAATGCGTCATTACACATGATGACTCGATGGCTGTTGACTCCAACACATAACTACGCCAAGGATAATTAAATTTTACTATAATGTGGGTATATTCGCATGTAATTCCATTTTACGCTTATGCATCACAATCCCACAATCACACAATCACACACCCTGCAACTTGGTAACTTGGTCGGACATATGGTGTTTGCGTCGCCGGGTCGAACGTTACAAGCTACAGCATTTGCAACAAGCAATTAATTCGCCCACACGCAACAATGAGCATCATTGCGCCAAAGGACATTCATAATATATTTATAATAATTTACTAGTACAATGCGAATTGATACACCTACTTGGTTCGTTGATTGGTTTTGTTGATCAGATTTTCAAAAGGAGCTCTTCAGCTCGTGCGTATGAGGTAAATTATTGTTTCTATGTAGGTTGTTAAATGATGTTGCGATACTGTGGCTTTTCATATACAATATATTCTCTTTTGCTTAATATTATAGCAAAAGCAATTATTTTTTAATTTATACTTTATGGGATTTATATGTTTTTATGCCTACTTAATATTCATAAATTTATTTAGTGGGTTATAATTCATCTAGATTACACATAAATACAAATAACATTTCAATGTGTTTATGCATTTTAAAGTTGAAACGTTAAAAAATCATAATTTTTATTGAAATTAAAATATTTTCGATATAAATAATTTTAACACAATTTTTGTTTGAATAAATTTTTCATATGTGAAGGCAAAACATATGCACAAATATCACTGTTTTAATATATGAAATAAACCTATTAATTTAATATATTAAATATATTGTGATATACACATATATCACAGATTTAATATAAGTACTGTTTTTCCTCTTAAAAAGAAGGAAAGTGTAAAGGTTTGAAGTCAGTATGGGAAAGTATGGGAAAATAGTAGTATATTTCATCTTTAGATATAAATTAAAAAACCATAACTGACAAAAATCTCAAAATTTCAAAAAAATATTATTTTATAACTTGTAAAATTATTTTTTTCTATAATTATGGTATGTTTCTATCAGTCACGTAAATGTCTGTAACTCTAAAGTAGGGCCCACGGCTAATATTTATGCGGCTCGTGCCATATTTCTAATCTACCACAATTAAGCAAATTGTTCTTTGTAATATTTTGGTAACATCTCTTTATTTTATTGTTATGGTATCCCAAATAAATGAGTTAAAATGTTTTAAATAGTTTATTATACTTCACGTTAATTTGCAATTTCAACATTATATTAAAAATATACTATTTTACTTATGACAACAACTAATATTAATTATGCTAATAGTGATAGAATTGTAGAAGATATTATCAATGAAGAATTAATAGAACTAAATTTATCATTATCGCCATATTTTTATTTTTCTGCGCAAAAATTATGAACGTTTGTACTTATTTCTACGGTCCTCCAAACTATATATTGACCCGCGATCTTATCTGGCCTAGACAATCCTGTTCTAAAGCATTTAGTACCTTTAAAGCTATAACATATAGTATTATTATTGTTAGGGTATGTGGTACTGCGACTGTTGGGTCTATTGTACCCCCTTCTGGATTTAGACTAGGTCTCTAAGTCCTGTTGCATTAATATAAAGTGGTATCGAACCTACTTTATAGAGTTGTATTGCATCTTCTGTAAGAATATACATTGCTAGGAGCCTATTCCGTATGTGCATTAGCGTATGGCATTCTAACAGCACATGTGTAGCCGGCTCCTAATTATCTTTATAGAATCTACATTTTTCATGCGTAAGTATACACAATCTTGTAAGGTGGTAATTTAGTTTTCAGTGCCCTATTAGGATTTCTGTGATGAGTCTAAGTTTTTCTTCTGATAAGTTCAT
>NW_024032964.1:0-8872 GCF_002237135.1 Teleopsis dalmanni
AACAATGGGCTTGGCTGCTTCAGTTGACACTGTGTCTTGAAGTCCACTTAAAGCATGCTACCGAATATCATCAATTTTTTGCTGAAATAAAAGATGCCGAGCAATGGCTCGTGAAGCGTGATGACATTTTAAATAGCAAATATTCTCAATCGGATTTTGGTCTTGATCAAGGTGAAGCTTTATTACGTGGTATGCAGGATTTACGTGAAGAATTGAATGCTTTTAGTGAAACTGTTGCTAATTTGACCCATCGGGCTCAAACAATTGTTCCACTATATAAAAGACGACAACCGGTAAATAATCAATGCTCTGTACAAGCAATATGTGCTTATAAGCAGCAAGGTCAACTACAAATTGAAAAGGGAGAAACTTGTATCTTGCTCGATAACTCTAGTCGAGTTAAATGGAGAATTTGTAATTCAATAGGACAAGAGGGTTCAATTCCTAGTGCTTGCTTATTAATGCCTCCTCCTGACCAAGAGGCAATTGATGCAGCTGAACGACTTAAACGGTTATTCGATCGTTCTGTGACCAATTTCTTGCAGTGGGTCCAGAACAGCGTACAGCGATACGGCGTGCACTCAATGATGACGCAGATAAACTTTTAAGTGAGGGTGATCCAAATGATCCACAATTAAGACGTTTACGCCGTGAAATGGATGAAGTAAATCGTTTATTTGACGAATTTGAAAAACGCGCTAGAGCTGAAGGTAAATTAATTTAATTAAATTAGTTTATTTTTATTTTTTTCGTAGGCGGGGTATATTCACCAATTATAAAAACATTTTATCAAATAACTGTCATACGAACTTAATTTCAATTAAATTTAAGTGTAAATTTTTTACTTGATGTTAGATTGAATACATAAATTTGTTTAGTACGAAAATAGTATTCTCTTCAGTAGTGTCTTATTAAAACTATTTCTGTATCGTTTGTGATGAAGAAATTATTTGCCAGCCGTAGAACTCGTGGTACTAAATAAATAATTTTAGCTTAAATTTAATTTTACAGATTTAAAACGTATTCAAATATTTTATTATACTTTTTAGAGGAAAGCAAACAAGTTAGACGAATCTTCACAGAAGAATGCATTGCAATTAAAGGAAAACTTGAGGACATATTAATCTCAATTCTCGCTTTGGAAATTTACTTTGCTTCATTTCAAGAAGCGCCAAACGAAAATGGATGTGTGTATGCGAGAGTTGTCTGACTACGAGAGAAGGAATAGAGAAAGGGCGAAAAACAATATATTCGCTAATAAATTAATTTATAAAAAAATTGTAATTTATATTACAAATTTTTTTTAAACAATTATAATAAACTAAATATATATAAGCTTATAATATATGTTTGCCCCTTAACAAATATATAACAAAAAATATTTTATGCAAATAAATTTTGCGCGGCAGTTTTTTGCACTTGTCATTTTACTCTTATTCGTATGTGAATTTGATCAAAAATCATTTGCTCTGCTCTCTCACTGCAAGCAAACGGTTCAGTTTCTGTTATTTCTTCTTTCTCTATTTAACAACTTTTTTATACAGTTTTTCGATTTTCGTTTTTGCTGTTGTTTGTTTGCACAGAGTAGAACATAAATATTTTAGGCGGCCACCGTCTTGGAAGTCAAGTTATTTGTTTTTGAGGCCGTGCACTACACACTACACACATATGGTGTGTTTGTTAGTTTGTTTAATTTGTTGTGCAAGCGATGTTTGCAAATTTTCTTTTTATCTTCCCTTTCTGTTAGCAGAAGTAGCCAATTTCCTCAAAGAATTACTATTTTGAATCTTAAATTATTATTTGTTAATTTCAGAGCTACCTCAAACAAAATAAATCAAAACTTATATGCTTTGTTAATTAAAAGCCTGCAGTAAATTATTGAAATCCAATGCATTTAAAAATGTACGCATGTACATGTAAATGAACTGCATGTAAAACAAAATTTTTGAACGTGCAGCCAAAAATTGCGACATCAGAAGCACATTAGCCTATACGATATCTAGATATACTATAAAATATTATTATATATTTACATAGCTTCCTTAGCAAAAAAAAAAAATTGATTTTAGAATGACTTTAAAAACTTTATCTAAAGTACATACATATATATTTGATGCATGAATCAAACCTTTTTAGTGGTTCATTGAATTCTTTTTTTATAATAAAATTATTTGCGAATTAATTTAAGGATTAAGTTTGCAGAAAAAAAGATTTTTTTTTTCTTAATAAATTAATAATAGTAAATAATTACACAAATTTACCGGCTAAAAAATTCTTTTATGAGTTCATTTAATTTTTATTTCGACGAAATTCATCGGAATACTCTAGAAATTCATTTAAATCAGTGTCAAAAATGTCTTTAAAATAATTATTTTCTATATATGAAAGTTATTTTCTATGTAAATTGCTATAATTTTTAATTTTATTAAATTATTACATTAGTTTTGCTGATATATAATTAATATATAATATATTTTTGAGTTAATTGAATTTTATTAAGTAAAAATTCATTTTCCTGCTTTGCGGGTTTTACTATTTACGTATATTAATAAACTGCAATTAAAAATGATTTAATTCATAAAATTGTAAAAAAATTATTTAAATAATTTAAATAATTTAAATAATTTAAATAATTTATATTTATACATGTTATATAAAATTTAAATATTTAAAAAAACTAATAAGCCGAAAAATATATCAATTAAAGTGCATTTCCACAATCCACATTCATTGTGCAGTTTTATAAACTGTAAAACTTCTGCATAACATTTTATTTGTTGTTCGAAAGAGAAGGAACGCATATAAATCATACAGTTACTATACTAAACAATTGGTGAGAAGAGCATTGTGGATTGTATTGCATACAAGTCTGCTAATACAATCCACACAAACTGATTTATATACACGACTTCTCAGTGTTTCAGTTTTATTACGTTTACAGCGTTTGAACAATACGGTCGCGATCTGTAGTGTACGGAAAAATTTTCAGCGAAAATTGAAAATTGTGTGTGAATATTTAAAAATAAATAGTTAAAACATAAATAAATTTGAGTTTATTTAACAATAATTATTGTTTTTATATTCCAAAATAAAATTAAAATTTTGTGATTTTATTATATATAGCAATTTGCCGCTAATAAAACTTGCAGCTGACAAACTCTTTTTTCGGTATGTTCAGTGTATAAAACTGCTAGAAACGTACAGAAAATAACAAAATTCATACAATTAAAGTTTGTTTCTATAACATTCGAACATTAAAAGAAATATTTGGAGTATAAATATACAAGTTTAATTTGTTTATTAATAAATAAAAATTAATATTAAAATTTTCATTTATATATTTTTCGAATGTGAGAATGCAAGTTAAACAGCAATTTTTTTTTTTATTTTCTCATACATGCTTCTGCTGCATGTATGTACATATTCTTGCGCATATGTGCCAGTGAGACAAAAAAGTGACCATACAATTTGTGAAATTTATTTAAAGGCATAAAGCCAAAAACATATGAAAAATAATATTGTTGTATTAAGAAAAAGCAAAAAATATAAAAAATAAAAACAAGTAAAGGAGAAACAAGTAAACATCTGCTACAAATTTTGCCTGGTTGATTCCATGTCGTCGTCGTCGTCGTCGTTAAAGTGTTTAACAAGACGTTTCGGTAAATTTTTAACTTTCCTAAGTTTATTAAAAACAGAATTTAAAAAAAATTTAATAAATAAGTAAATGCAAAAAATATTTAAAAGAAATAAACTCAAGTAAAATAGCTAAAGAAAGCTTGACGTCTTGTCTTTCGTTCGTACGTTCGATTATATATTGTCGGTTTTTCATATTGTTTTTTTATGAGGTTTTAACTGTTCCTCGCTTTTGTTGTCTTCTTCGTAAATCGTCAGCGCTATTACGTCTTCTTCGTCTCAACTTGAGTGAATTTTTGCTGAAGCTGCTGGCTGGAGCCAAATTACTTTCTGCAACTTTTAGATTAAGGTACGCGTAATATAAAACAAAACTTAGTTTTGATTATTAAATATAATTTAATTTTTTGTCGTCGCTTTTAAATTTATTTTTTTTGTAGCTAATATTTTTAAATGTTTTTTTTTTGTTTTTTTTTTGTCTTCTATAAATTTACTTTCCGAAACTTTATTTACTTTTCCGTGATTTTTCTCTGTATGCATATGTATCATATATATGTGTGTTTCTACGTATGCATTTACCTTATACTGTAGAAAATATATTTTCTTGTTTAATTTTTATTCATTCTACTATTTGTTCTCTCATAAACATACACAAACATAATTTGATGGATTTCATCATAAATGCAATGTTGTCACATTTCTCAAAATACTTAAATATGTGCAGAATGTTTAAAGAGTATATTACATTTAAAAAAAGTTTTTAGTTTTATTAAACCCAATCATTAACATCTATTAAAAGTTTCTTTTGTTTACATTTGCACACGTGCGTAAAAGCTTTAGTAATTATTTTTTTTATTATCTATTTTGTATAACATTAGTTTTTGTTTAGTGTTTTTTTTATTCTGATCACAATAAAAATTTCTCATTACTATGAAAAAAAATACGAAACATACAAATTAAATAAAAACATTCTCTTAATTCAATATGTCTAAATAATAATAATTCATTAAACAGAATAATATAACAATTTTGCATCATTTGCATAAGGATAAGGAATTATTTGAAAATAATTTCTGTTGTACGAATACGAGAACGAGTACGCGTAATTACCGTACATTGTCTATAAAGTTTTGTTGTAACATTGAAAAAGTATTGTAAATTTTTTGCATTGCTATTTACTGTTATTCACGATTTAAAAAATTTTTGTTGCATTTACCATATTGAGTGGTGCTCGTGTCGGTTATCTTCATTTCTTGAACTTCGAATTTATTACTACATTTTTGGTTTATCATAATCAAACGTAACTGTAAATAAAGAAATTTAACATCAATCGGACTAGAAGAAAAATTGAACGCCCAAAGAATCCCTACTCAACCGCTAATATATTTTCGAGATGGAGTTTCTGGTGGATGAGAAATATATTTCATAAGGGTTTGCAAGGACCACTTGAAGAGGAAGAGTTATATCAGCACCGTAAAGACTTAGATAGTGAACGAGTAACTACAAAGTTTTCGTAAAAACAAGACGGTGCAATAATCCGTTCGCGTAGTTTAACTGCTGTGTATTTTATTTTAGAAGATTTAGTGTTTCCAGCAGAGATCGTAGGCAAACGTATTCGTGCCAAATTTGATGGCACCCAAATTATAAAGGTGCATTTGGATAAGAATCTACAAACGACCATTGAGCACAAAGTAAGTGTTAAATAACACTTATTTCATTAAATCTTTTTTTGCACTTGTGTTTTTTGCTGTTTAAAATTAGTGGTCCAATGTTTCGTTTACGCTTCATTGCTCAAACTGAATTGTAGCTTATTCATATATTGGTAACATTCATCAAATTTAATGAGTGTAGCAATTAACTTGCAGCAATTAATTCAATATGTCTTAATAATAATAATTCATTAAACAGAATAATATAACAATTTTGCATGATTTGCATAAGGATAAGGAATTATTTGAAAATAATTTCTGTTGTACGAATACGAGAACGAGTACGCATAATTACCGTACATTGTCTATAAAGTTTTGTTGTAACATTGAAAAAATATTGTAAATTTTTTGCATTGCTATTTACTGTTATTTCACGATTTAAAAAAATTTTGTTGCCATTACCATATGAGTGGTGCTCGTTCGGTATCTCATTTCTTGAACCTCGAATTATTACTACATTTTGGTTTATAATAACCAAAACTAACTGAAATAAAGATAAACAGAATCGGACTAGAAGAAAAAATTGAACGCCCAAAGATCCCCACCAACCGCTAATATATTTTCGAGATGGAGTTTCTGGTGGATGAAAAAAATATTTCATAAGGGTTTGCAAGGACCACTTGAAGAGGAAGACTTATATCAGCACCGTAAAGACTTAGATAGTGAACGAGTAACTACAAAGTTTTCGTAAAAACAAGACTGTGCAATAATCCGTTCGCGTAGTTTAACTGCTGTGTATTTTATTTTAGAAGATTTAGTGTTTCCAGCAGAGATCGTAGGCAAACGTATTCGTGCCAAATTGGATGGCACCCAAATTATATATAAAGGTGCATTTGGATAAGAATCTACAAACGACCATTGAGCACAAAGTAAGTGTTAAATAACACTTATTTCATTAAATCTTTTTTTGCGCTTGTGTTTTTTGCTGTTTAAAATTAGTGGTCCAATGTTTCGTTTACGCTTCATTGCTCAAACTGAATTGTAGCTTATTCATATATTGGTAACATTCATCAAATTTAATGAGTGTAGCAATTAACTTGCAGCAATTAATTCAATATGTCTTAATAATAATAATTCATTAAACAGAATAATATAACAATTTTGCATGATTTGCATAAGGATAAGGAATTATTTGAAAATAATTTCTGTTGTACGAATACGAGAACGAGTACGCATAATTACCGTACATTGTCTATAAAGTTTTGTTGTAACATTGAAAAAATATTGTAAATTTTTTGCATTGCTATTTACTGTTATTCACGATTTAAAAAATTTTTGTTGCATTCACCATATTGAGTGGTGCTCGTGTCGGTTATCTTCATTTCTTGAACTTCGAATTTATTACTACATTTTTGGTTTATCATAACCAAACGTAACTGTAAATAAAGAAATTTAACATCAATCGGACTAGAAGAAAAATTGAACGCCCAAAGAATCCCTACTCAACCGCTAATATATTTTCGAGATGGAGTTTCTGGTGGATGAGAAAAATATTTCATAAGGGTTTGCAAGGACCACTTGAAGAGGAAGAGTTATATCAGCACCGTAAAGACTTAGATAGTGAACGAGTAACTACAAAGTTTTCGTAAAAACAAGACGGTGCAATAATCCGTTCGCGTAGTTTAACTGCTGTGTATTTTATTTTAGAAGATTTAGTGTTTCCAGCAGAGATCGTAGGCAAACGTATTCGTGCCAAATTGGATGGCACCCAAATTATAAAGGTGCATTTGGATAAGAATCTACAAACGACCATTGAGCACAAAGTAAGTGTTAAATAACACTTATTTCATTAAATCTTTTTTTGCACTTGTGTTTTTTGCTGTTTAAAATTAGTGGTCCAATGTTTCGTTTACGCTTCATTGCTCAAACTGAATTGTAGCTTATTCATATATTGGTAACATTCATCAAATTTAATGAGTGTAGCAATTAACTTGCAGCAATTAATTCAATATGTCTTAATAATAATAATTCATTAAACAGAATAATATAACAATTTTGCATGATTTGCATAAGGATAAGGAATTATTTGAAAATAATTTCTGTTGTACGAATACGAGAACGATCGCGTAATACCGTACATTGTCTAATAAAGTTTTGTTGTAACATTGAAAAAATAATGTAAAATTTTTGCATTGTATTTACTGTTATTCACGATTTAAAAATTTTCTGGTTGCATTTACAATATTGAAGTGGTGCCTCGTCGGTATCTTCATTTCTTGACTTCGAAATTTATTACTACATTTTGGTTTAACATAAAATCAAAAACGTAACTGTAAATAAAAGAAATTTAACATGAATCGGACGAAGAAAATTGAAACGCTCAAACGAATCCCCTACTCACCGCTAATATATTTTCGAGATGGAGTTTCTGGTGGATGAAAAAAATATTTCATAAGGGTTTGCAAGGACCACTTGAAGAGGAAGACTTATATCAGCACCGTAAAGACTTAGATAGTGAACGAGTAACTACAAAGTTTTCGTAAAAACAAGACTGTGCAATAATCCGTTCGCGTAGTTTAACTGCTGTGTATTTTATTTTAGAAGATTTAGTGTTTCCAGCAGAGATCGTAGGCAAACGTATTCGTGCCAAATTGGATGGCACCCAAATTATATATAAAGGTGCATTTGGATAAGAATCTACAAACGACCATTGAGCACAAAGTAAGTGTTAAATAACACTTATTTCATTAAATCTTTTTTTGCGCTTGTGTTTTTTGCTGTTTAAAATTAGTGGTCCAATGTTTCGTTTACGCTTCATTGCTCAAACTGAATTGTAGCTTATTCATATATTGGTAACATTCATCAAATTTAATGAGTGTAGCAATTAACTTGCAGCAATTAATTCAATATGTCTTAATAATAATAATTCATTAAACAGAATAATATAACAATTTTGCATGATTTGCATAAGGATAAGGAATTATTTGAAAATAATTTCTGTTGTACGAATACGAGAACGAGTACGCATAATTACCGTACATTGTCTATAAAGTTTTGTTGTAACATTGAAAAAATATTGTAAATTTTTTGCATTGTTATTTACTGTTATTCACGATTTAAGAAATTTTTGTTGCATTTACCATATTTGAGTGGTGCTCGTGTCGGTTATCTTCATTTCTTGAACTTCGAATTTATTACTACATTTTTGGTTTATCATAATCAAACGTAACTGTAAATAAAGAAATTTAACATCAATCGGACTAGAAGAAAAATTGAACGCCCAAAGAATCCCTACTCAACCGCTAATATATTTTCGAGATGGAGTTTCTGGTGGATGAGAAATATATTTCATAAGGGTTTGCAAGGACCACTTGAAGAGGAAGAGTTATATCAGCACCGTAAAGACTTAGATAGTGAACGAGTAACTACAAAGTTTTCGTAAAAACAAGACGGTGCAATAATCCGTTCGCGTAGTTTAACTGCTGTGTATTTTATTTTAGAAGATTTAGTGTTTTCAGCAGAGATCGTAGGCAAACGTATTCGTGCCAAATTGGATGGCACCCAAATTATATATAAAGGTGCATTTGGATAAG
>NW_024032965.1:0-8870 GCF_002237135.1 Teleopsis dalmanni
AAAAAAAAAACATTTAAAAATATTAGCTACAAAAAAAATAAATTTAAAAGCGACGACAAAAAATTAAATTATATTTAATAATCAAAACTAAGTTTTGTTTTATATTACGCGTACCTTATCTAAAAGTTGCAGAAAGTAATTTGGCTCCAGCCAGCAGCTTCAGCAAAAATTCACTCAAGTTGAGACGAAGAAGACGTAATAGCGCTGACGATTTACGAAGAAGACAACAAAAGCGAGGAACAGTTAAAACCTCATAAAAAAACAATATGAAAAACCGACAATATATAATCGAACGTACGAACGAAAGACAAGACGTCAAACTTTCTTTAGCTATTTTACTTGAGTTTATTTCTTTTAAATATTTTTTGCATTTACTTATTTATTAAATTTTTTTTAAATTCTGTTTTTAATAAACTTAGGAAAGTTAAAAATTTACCGAAACGTCTTGTTAAACACTTTAACGACGATGACGACATGGAATCAACCAGGCAAAATTTGTAGCAGATGTTTACTTGTTTCTCCTTTACTTGCTTTTATTTTTTATATTTTTTGCTTTTTCTTAATACAACAATATTATTTTTCATATGTTTTTGGCTTTATGCCTTTAAACAAATTTCACAAATTGTATGGTCACTTTTTTGTCTCACTGGCACATATGCGCAAGAATATGTACATACATATGTACATACATGCAGCAGAAGCATGTATGAGAAAATAAAAAAAAAATTGCTGTTTAACTTGCATTCTCACATTCGAAAAATATATAAATGAAAATTTTAATATTAATTTTTATTTATTAATAAACAAATTAAACTTGTATATTTATACTCCAAATATTACTTTTAATGTTCGAATGTTATAGAAACAAACTTTAATTGTATGAATTTTGTTATTTTCTGTACGTTTCTAGCAGTTTTATACACTGAACATACCGAAAAAAGAGTTTGTCAGCTGCAAGTTTTATTAGCGGCAAATTGTTATATATAATAAAATCACAAAATTTTAATTTTATTTTGGAATATAAAAACAATAATTATTGTTAAATAAACTCAAATTTATTTATGTTTTAACTATTTATTTTTAAATATTCACACACAATTTTCAATTTTCGCTGAAAATTTTTCCGTACACTACAGATCGCGACCGTATTGTTCAAACGCTGTAAACGTAATAAAACTGAAACACTGAGAAGTCGTGTATATAAATCAGTTTGTTTGGATTGTATTAGCAGACTTGTATGCAATACAATCCACAATGCTCTTCTCACCAATTGTTTAGTATAGTAACTGTATGATTTATATGCGTTCCTTCTCTTTCGAATAACAAATAAAATGTTATGCAGAAGTTTTACAGTTTATAAAACTGCACAATGAATGTGGATTGTGGAAATGCACTTTAATTGATATATTTTTCGGCTTATTAGTTTTTTTAAATATTTAAATTTTATATAACATGTATAAATATAAATTATTTAAATTATTTAAATTATTTAAATTATTTAAATTATTTAAATAATTTTTTTTAAATTTTTTTACAATTTTATGAATTAAATCATTTTTAATTGCAGTTTATTAATATACGTAAATAGTAAAACCCGCAAAGCAGGAAAATGAATTTTTACTTAATAAAATTCAATTAACTCAAAAATATATTATATATTAATTATATCAGCAAAACTAATGTAATAATTTAATAAAATTAAAAATTATAGCAATTTACATAGAAAATAACTTTCATATATAGAAAATAATTATTTTAAAGACATTTTTGACACTGATTTAAATGAATTTCTAGAGTATTCCGATGAATTTCGTCGAAATAAAAATTAAATGAACTCATAAAAGAATTTTTTAGCCGGTAAATTTGTGTAATTATTTACTATTATTAATTTATTAAGAAAAAAAAAATCTTTTTTTCTGCAAACTTAATCCTTAAATTAATTCGCAAATAATTTTATTATAAAAAAAGAATTCAATGAACCACTAAAAAGGTTTGATTCATGCATCAAATATATATGTATGTACTTTAGATAAAGTTTTTAAAGTCATTCTAAAATCAATTTTTTTTTTTTTTTGCTAAGGAAGCTATGTAAATATATAATAATATTTTATAGTATATCTAGATATCGTATAGGCTAATGTGCTTCTGATGTCGCAATTTTTGGCTGCACGTTCAAAAATTTTGTTTTACATGCAGTTCATTTACATGTACATGCGTACATTTTTAAATGCATTGGATTTCAATAATTTACTGCAGGCTTTTAGTTAACAAAGCATATAAGTTTTGATTTATTTTGTTTGAGGTAGCTCTGAAATTAACAAATAATAATTTAAGATTCAAAATAGTAATTCTTTGAGGAAATTGGCTACTTCTGCTAACAGAAAGGGAAGATAAAAAGAAAATTTGCAAACATCGCTTGCACAACAAATTAAACAAACTAACAAACACACCATATGTGTGTAGTGTGTAGTGCACGGCCTCAAAAACAAATAACTTGACTTCCAAGACGGTGGCCGCCTAAAATATTTATGTTCTATTCTGTGCAAACAAACAACAGCAAAAACGAAAATCGAAAAACTATATAAAAAAGTTGTTAAATAGAGAAAGAAGGAATAACAGAAACTGAACCGTTTGCTTGCAGTGAGAGAGCAGAGCAAGTGATTT
Source organism: Teleopsis dalmanni (assembly GCF_002237135.1). Classification (NCBI taxonomy): domain Eukaryota; kingdom Metazoa; phylum Arthropoda; class Insecta; order Diptera; family Diopsidae; genus Teleopsis; species Teleopsis dalmanni. Next base: position 2,665 of record NW_024032965.1, read on the forward strand.
TTGATCAAATTCACATACGAATAAGAGTAAAATGACAAGTGCAAAAAACTGCCGCGCAAAATTTATTTGCATAAAATATTTTTTGTTATATATTTGTTAAGGGGCAAATATATATTATAAGCTTATATATATTTAGTTTATTATAATTGTTTAAAAAAAAATTTGTAATATAAATTACAAATTTTTTATAAATTAATTTATTAGCGAATATATTGTTTTTCGCCCTTTCTCTTTCTCTGTTCCTTCTCTCGTAGTCAGACAACTCTCGCATACACACATCCATTTTCGTTTGGCGCTTCTTGAAATGAAGCAAAGTAAATTTCCAAAGCGAGAATTGAGATTAATATGTCCTCAAGTTTTCCTTTGATTGCAATGCATTCTTCTGTGAAGATTCGGCTAACTTGTTTGCTTTCCTCTAAAAAGTATAATAAAATATTTGAATACGTTTTAAATCTGTAAAATTAAATTTAAGCTAAAATTATTTATTTAGTACCACGAGTTCTACGGCTGGCAAATAATTTCTTCATCACAAACGATACAGAAATAGTTTTAATAAGACACTATTGAAGAGAATACTATTTTCGTACTAAACAAATTTATGTATTCAATCTAACATCAAGTAAAAAATTTACACTTAAATTTAATTGAAATTAAGTTCGTATGACAGTTATTTGATAAAATGTTTTTATAATTGGTGAATATACCCCGCCTACGAAAAAAATAAAAATAAACTAATTTAATTAAATTAATTTACCTTCAGCTCTAGCGCGTTTTTCAAATTCGTCAAATAAACGATTTACTTCATCCATTTCACGGCGTAAACGTCTTAATTGTGGATCATTTGGATCACCCTCACTTAAAAGTTTATCTGCGTCATCATTGAGTGCATGCCGTATCGCTGTACGCTGTTCTGGACCCATTGCAAGAAATTGGTCAAAGTCCCATCCTTTGACAACACGAATTGTAGCAAAAATCATATTTTGACGTAGACGTAAATGTTTTTTTTGCCATAAGCTCACAAAACGATCGAATAACCGTTTAAGTCGTTCAGCAGCATCAATTGCCTCTTGGTCAGGAGGAGGCATTAATAAGCAAGCACTAGGAATTGAACCCTCTTGTCCTATTGAATTACGAATTCTCCATTTAACTCAACTAGAGTTATCGAGCAAGATACAAGTTTCTCCCTTTTCAATTTGTAGTTGACCTTGCTGCTTATAAGCACATATTGCTTGTACAGAGCATTGATTATTTACCGGTTGTCGTCTTTTATATATTGGAACAATTGTTTGAGCCCGATGGGTCAAATTAGCAACAGTTTCACTAAAAGCATTCAATTCTTCACGTAAATCCTGCATACCACGTAATAAAGCTTCACCTTGATCAAGACCAAAATCCGATTGAGAATATTTGCTATTTAAAATGTCATCACGCTTCACGAGTCATTGCTCGGCATATTTTATTTCAGCAAAAAATTGATGATATTCGGTAGCATGCTTTAAGTGGACTTCAAGACACAGTGTCAACTGAAGCAGCCAAGCCCATTGTTGTTGTAGTACGGCAACCCTCTCAGAGTCCCGGTACAGTTGCTGACAGAAGTCAAAATCAAACCAAGCGAAACAGACTTCGTAAAGTTACTGCGCAGAAACTTAGGTAATGTACGAACTCAACCTGGACTGCGACACGGTCAACAACCAGTCTTAGTACCCAGCGAGCTGTCAGAGAGCAAGTATGTATTCCTACGCATCGATCGCGTTCCGACACCGTTAGAACAACTTTACGAGGGCCCTTATTAGATTATTTATTATTATGAAATTTAAATCAATAAAACAAATCCATAAAGAAAGTGTGTGAATTTTATGTTAAATTGAGTGTCAAATTTGATCAAGTGAATATTTTTTTATACAATATTAAATTTAACCGACACGAGCACCACTCAATATGGTAAATGCAACAAAAATTTTTTAAATCGTGAATAACAGTAAATAGCAATGCAAAAAATTTACAATATTTTTTCAATGTTACAACAAAACTTTATAGACAATGTACGGTAATTACGCGTACTCGTTCTCGTATTCGTACAACAGAAATTATTTTCAAATAATTCCTTATCCTTATGCAAATCATGCAAAATTGTTATATTATTCTGTTTAATGAATTATTATTATTTAGACATATTGAATTAATTGCTGCAAGTTAATTGCTACACTCATTAAATTTGATGAATGTTACCAATATATGAATGAGCTACAATTCAGTTTGAGCAATGAAGCGTAAACGAAACATTGGACCACTAATTTTAAACAGCAAAAAACACAAGCGCAAAAAAAGATTTAATGAAATAAGTGTTATTTAACACTTACTTTGTGCTCAATGGTCGTTTGTAGATTCTTATCCAAATGCACCTTTATATATAATTTGGGTGCCATCCAATTTGGCACGAATACGTTTGCCTACGATCTCTGCTGAAAACACTAAATCTTCTAAAATAAAATACACAGCAGTTAAACTACGCGAACGGATTATTGCACCGTCTTGTTTTTACGAAAACTTTGTAGTTACTCGTTCACTATCTAAGTCTTTACGGTGCTGATATAACTCTTCCTCTTCAAGTGGTCCTTGCAAACCCTTATGAAATATATTTCTCATCCACCAGAAACTCCATCTCGAAAATATATTAGCGGTTGAGTAGGGATTCTTTGGGCGTTCAATTTTTCTTCTAGTCCGATTGATGTTAAATTTCTTTATTTACAGTTACGTTTGATTATGATAAACCAAAAATGTAGTAATAAATTCGAAGTTCAAGAAATGAAGATAACCGACACGAGCACCACTCAATATGGTAAATGCAACAAAAATTTTTTAAATCGTGAATAACAGTAAATAGCAATGCAAAAAATTTACAATACTTTTTCAATGTTACAACAAAACTTTATAGACAATGTACGGTAATTACGCGTACTCGTTCTCGTATTCGTACAACAGAAATTATTTTCAAATAATTCCTTATCCTTATGCAAATGATGCAAAATTGTTATATTATTCTGTTTAATGAATTATTATTATTTAGACATATTGAATTAATTGCTGCAAGTTAATTGCTAGACTCATTAAATTTGATGAATGTTACCAAATTATGAAGCGTAAACGAAACATTGGACCACTAATTTTAAACAGCAAAAAACACAAGGGCAAAAAAAGATTTAATGAAATAAGTGTTATTTAACACTTACTTTGTGCTCAATGGTCGTTTGTAGATTCTTATCCAAATGCACCTTTATAATTTGGGTGCCATCCAATTTGGCACAAATACGTTTGCCTACGATCTCTGCTGGAAACACTAAATCTTCTAAAATAAAATACACAGCAGTTAAACTACGCGAACGGATTATTGCACCGTCTTGTTTTTACGAAAACTTTGTAATTACTCGTTCACTATCTAAGTCTTTACGATGCTGATATAACTCTTCCTCTTCAAGTGGTCCTTGCAAACCCATATGAAATATTTTTCTCATCCACCAGAAACTCCATCACGAAAATATATTAGCGGTTGAGTAGGGATTCTTTGGGCGTTCAATTTTTCTTCTAGTCCGATTCATGTTAAATTTCTTTATTTACAGTTACGTTTGGTTATGATAAACCAAAAATGTAGTAATAAATTCGAAGTTCAAGAAATGAAGATAACCGACACGAGCACCACTCAATATGATAAATGCAACAAAAATTTTTTAAATCGTGAATAATAGTAAATAGCAATGCAAAAAATTTACAATATTTTTTCAATGTTATAACAAAACTTTATAGACAATGTACGGTAAAATTACGCGTACTCGTTCTCGTATTCGTACAACAGAAATTATTTTCAAATAATTCCTTATGCAAATCATGCAAAATTGTTATATTATTCTGTTTAATGAATTATTATTATATAGACATATTGAATTAATTGCTGCAAGTTAATTGCTAGACTCATTAAATTTGATGAATGTTACCAATATATGAAGCGTAAACGAAACATTGGACCACTAATTTTAAACAGCAAAAAACACAAGTGCAAAAAAGATTTAATGAAATAAGTGTTATTTAACACTTACTTTGTGCTCAATGGTCGTTTGTAGATTCTTATCCAAATGCACCTTTATATATAATTTGGGTGCCATCCAATTTGGCACGAATACGTTTGCCTACGATCTCTGCTGAAAACACTAAATCTTCTAAAATAAAATACACAGCAGTTAAACTACGCGAACGGATTATTGCACCGTCTTGTTTTTACGAAAACTTTGTAGTTACTCGTTCACTATCTAAGTCTTTACGGTGCTGATATAACTCTTCCTCTTCAAGTGGTCCTTGCAAACCCTTATGAAATATATTTCTCATCCACCAGAAACTCCATCTCGAAAATATATTAGCGGTTGAGTAGGGATTCTTTGGGCGTTCAATTTTTCTTCTAGTCCGATTCATGTTAAATTTCTTTATTTACAGTTACGTTTGGTTATGATAAACCAAAAATGTAGTAATAAATTCGAAGTTCAAGAAATGAAGATAACCGACACGAGCACCACTCAATATGGTAAATGCAACAAAAATTTCTTAAATCGTGAATAACAGTAAATAACAATGCAAAAAATTTACAATATTTTTTCAATGTTACAACAAAACTTTATAGACAATGTACGGTAATTATGCGTACTCGTTCTCGTATTCGTACAACAGAAATTATTTTCAAATAATTCCTTATCCTTATGCAAATCATGCAAAATTGTTATATTATTCTGTTTAATGAATTATTATTATTAAGACATATTGAATTAATTGCTGCAAGTTAATTGCTACACTCATTAAATTTGATGAATGTTACCAATATATGAATAAGCTACAATTCAGTTTGAGCAATGAAGCGTAAACGAAACATTGGACCACTAATTTTAAACAGCAAAAAACACAAGCGCAAAAAAAGATTTAATGAAATAAGTGTTATTTAACACTTACTTTGTGCTCAATGGTCGTTTGTAGATTCTTATCCAAATGCACCTTTATATATAATTTGGGTGCCATCCAATTTGGCACGAATACGTTTGCCTACGATCTCTGCTGAAAACACTAAATCTTCTAAAATAAAATACACAGCAGTTAAACTACGCGAACGGATTATTGCACAGTCTTGTTTTTACGAAAACTTTGTAGTTACTCGTTCACTATCTAAGTCTTTACGGTGCTGATATAACTCTTCCTCTTCAAGTGGTCCTTGCAAACCCTTATGAAATATATTTCTCATCCACCAGAAACTCCATCTCGAAATATATTAGCGGTTGAGTAGGGATTCTTTGAGCGCTCAATTTTTCTTCTAGTCCGATTCATGTTAAATTTCTTTATTTACAGTTACGTTTGATTATGATAAACCAAAAATGTAGTAATAAATTCGAAGTTCAAGAAATGAAGATAACCGACACGAGCACCACTCAAATATGGTAAATGCAACAAAAATTTCTTAAATCGTGAATAACAGTAAATAACAATGCAAAAAATTTACAATATTTTTTCAATGTTACAACAAAACTTTATAGACAATGTACGGTAATTATGCGTACTCGTTCTCGTATTCGTACAACAGAAATTATTTTCAAATAATTCCTTATCCTTATGCAAATCATGCAAAATTGTTATATTATTCTGTTTAATGAATTATTATTATTAAGACATATTGAATTAATTGCTGCAAGTTAATTGCTACACTCATTAAATTTGATGAATGTTACCAATATATGAATAAGCTACAATTCAGTTTGAGCAATGAAGCGTAAACGAAACATTGGACCACTAATTTTAAACAGCAAAAAACACAAGCGCAAAAAAAGATTTAATGAAATAAGTGTTATTTAACACTTACTTTGTGCTCAATGGTCGTTTGTAGATTCTTATCCAAATGCACCTTTATATATAATTTGGGTGCCATCCAATTTGGCACGAATACGTTTGCCTACGATCTCTGCTGGAAACACTAAATCTTCTAAAATAAAATACACAGCAGTTAAACTACGCGAACGGATTATTGCACAGTCTTGTTTTTACGAAAACTTTGTAGTTACTCGTTCACTATCTAAGTCTTTACGGTGCTGATATAAGTCTTCCTCTTCAAGTGGTCCTTGCAAACCCTTATGAAATATTTTTTTCATCCACCAGAAACTCCATCTCGAAAATATATTAGC
>NW_024032966.1:0-8869 GCF_002237135.1 Teleopsis dalmanni
TTTAATGTTGGCAATGAGTGCATGAGTCCAGCCTCTCTCAGAAGGCTGTTCTCATCTTTGCTGGAATTCTCTTACTGAATATGAGTGTTGGGCAGATTTTTGATTTGTTGTCGATGTCATGCCTTATCTATATGTCCACTATATCTATTATTATATATGTCCACTGGCAGTTTTCCTGCAATAATACAGATTGCATCATCGGACACTGTTCTATAAGCGCAGGCAACACGCAACACGTCTGCGTATCAGTGCTACCAGATGTATCCAGGATACGAGGTTACCAGATCTATCCCTGTATAACCCAACCTATCCCATTGCATCATTTTAAACAACTCATTTTCTTTGAGAATTTTGTGAAATTTTTAGTTTTCAGTTTTTGATAGTTTTTCGATATTTTCAAGAAAGCATTTTCCAAAAGCTGTGGCTTTGTTCCTTCCTTATGTTGCACACAAATGAGTGAGAACTTAATATTATTACATAATAATTATTTCTTTACTGCTGTGCAAAGTTTTATGTACTGTAATACTTTTTATTACTTTTCCTTACTTTTCTAATACTTTTCCACTTGCATAATTGCTTTGAAGGCATTGCAAACGTAATAATCTTTGCAAACTTAATTGCAAGTTGGTAGTAGCTGATGCATTTCACCTACTACCATCTGCCTTTATGTAAATATATAATATTCACAAAACAATTTTAATTAAATAAAGTAAATATGAGAAACTATGAGTATTTGTACAACCGTTGAGAATCTTTTAGTAAGATTCTTATTATTCATACCCTAACCGTATCTTCCTGTAACCAAAACTATATTGCCATTACCTTCGACGTGTTGGTAAAAATTACATTTCACAGTCCCATTGCTAGAATTGCCATAGAGTTGTACACTATTTTATATTGCAATGGCAACAATTTTAATTCAAAATTGATTCGATAATTATTGCCATAAGAGGTTCGCCTTTGACATTGCCCTCCAATGCATTATCGTTGCGGTATTTTACTATTAGCAAATCATTTCGTCTGTAAACGCTGGTAAGGCTTAGAAGATTTGTGTTCATTTTGGCCATATGCCCAATAATTGTAAATAAATTACATAAAACGTATGAAATGAAAATTTTAATATTTTTTTTTTGTTTTTTAAACTTTAATTTTTTTATTTTTTTTTTTGTGACTGTTATGTAGAATAATAAATAGCAAATACTATACTTTATGACATTACGGTTTTAAGCAAAAGAAAGGAGGAAGTCGAGATATATAAATAACAATATATATATACGTATGTATATTGGCCATGATTGTGTTTATATGAATGCTGTAGTGTGTGTGTATGTGTGTGTGTGTGTAAGGATGCTGAAACATGAGCCAGTTTATCCTTGTAGTACGAGTTACGAGTACGGAACACGAGCGGATATGGGTGTGCATAAATCAAAGTTGTTGTGGTTTTCGATCGTTTTGGAATTGTTGCTCGAAGGCATGTATAGTAGTAGTGCTTTAGTCCTGCATTTGGTATTCTACGTGCACGTGACAGTGTGGGTATTATGTTGTCAAGGATTTGTTGTACTGCCAATTTTATCGATATAAAATCCTTGATGGTTGTGCACATTGTGTATGCAACAATTTTTAATTTTTATTAAATATCCTACCATTCATACCCGCATAATAAATACTTCTGTCGTTATATATTTTGACAATTTTACAGGCAGCACACAATGCAATTTATGCTCTTAATACCATAAATTTTTCGTTAGTTTCAATTTATTTAATTTTTTTTTTTTTTGTTTCAATTTTTTCCATTTTTGTTATAATATTTGTTGTATTTTTGGTTCAAATTTTTTTATATTTTTTTTATTTGTTTTATTTTTATTTTTTTGTTTTAATTTTGTATATATTATATTTGTTGTTTTTGCGCAGTCAGTCAATCCAATTTCAATTTGCATAATCCACTCAACAGCACTGAGCCCACCAAAGAATTTAAAATAAAATTTTTTTTTATTTATTTTTGTTTGTTTTTTACTTTTATTGTTGCGTTGATTTTAAGCCGTTAAAAACTGTTGACTTTTTGCCTGCCTGTATATTTTTTCTTTATTTTTTTACAATTTTTTTTTTTTTATTTTTATACATAAAATAATTTTAACAACTCTGGCAGTTTGTAGAGTTTCGCATTTTACACTGTTCTGCGGCTCCTGTGAATCTCGTGTCATTGCCGTGATTTTAACCATTCTTTTGTGTTCATCCTTGTCAAGTTTGTTGTGCTTTTATGTTACTGCTTTTATCCTCTTTTATCCTTTCACTATGCGTACTACATTTTGTATAGTACATTTGTTTCACATACCAACAAACATACATACTATACCCGCATGTAGGGTATATATGAGTACTCTTTTATGGATTTAGCAGTGCGTACGTAAGTCCTTATATATATATATGTATATATATGCGGATGTACTTAAACCAACCTGTAAAATTATTCCTTTAAAAAGTTGCCTTTGCTTCCTGTTTGTTGGTACTTTTAAGTTGGCTTATTGCCTGGCATATTTATTATATAATAAGTTCATGCCTGGTTGCATGTATAGGGATCCTTTGTTTACTACTACTTCATAAAATTATAAGGCTTTAATTGTTTCAGAAATGAATTGCATATTTATCAAAAAAAAAAGTTCCCAACAAGCTGACGTAAGTGACTTCTTGTTGTCTTCATGATTGTTGCGTCAAGTATACGCAGTGTAGTTCTTCACTTTTAATGATGAAATTATTAATCAAAGCTCTCAAAAGCAGGTAAAGTTAAATATTTAATATTAATGAAAGCAACGTAATGTGAATAATAGTACTGAAAAATAACTAAGAAAATGATCAAAGTTTTTGAAGTTTTACTACAGATATTTATACTTCGTATCTCTTAACTGGCTAAAGTATTTTACGGCAATACAAATATTAAATAAAAAAATCTTATATAGTTATATTTTTTTCAATTCGGGTCCAAAATATACTAGAATATTAAAATGCTCTAAGCTTTGATTAACAACGCTTAAATCAACAACGAATAGTCCCATTGACTATCAAGTTAGTTGTTGTGTTGAAAAAGTTTGACCAGGTATCATTTGCACTGAAAAAAATTTAACTTATAGGTTGGGATCGGTAATATCCGCGCTCCCAGGGATCCAGTTAGGCATACTGGCGAACTGTGTTACTGAATAGAAATATATGCATTAAACGGACAAACTTCTTCAAAATCCTTGAGTTTAGTTCAATTTACACCTAAAACAATTTTTGACTGCTACGAATATCTGAATAAGATGTCAATGCAGTTTACTTTTTATCTATTCTGCTTCCCGACCATAAAAATGTTTTTGGATGTTGGTCTATCGCTGTCATCATAAAACAATTTTTAAAATTGTTCTGTATTTAGCAAGTTAATACAAGTAAGGAAGACTCAGTGATATGCAGGCATCAGTAATCAAATTGGCTGCAAGCTATTAAGTACAAATCTAGCAATTATATTGTGGTGAACCGTAAATATATCCGTTTTGTGGTTCTAAAATGTTTTCAAGATGGTTTTAAACCTTTTAATACATAAAGAATAACACAGTGGATACATAGGCCTAGGATAGATTCGTAGAATTGCCGGTATAACCTAACCTAATAAAGAAAAATCATAGGTTTAAAATCACATTGAACTTGTGGTAAAGCTCAAAAACTTTTTTAAGGTAAGAAGGAGTTGGGTAAAATATTCCAAAAAAGATTTAACCTTCTAGCATTGTCACCTAATCAGCACTGAATTGTGAGCAAACCTACCACAAGACTGTTAACTTTATGGGCGTATTAATGAGAGTACTAGATTTTATGCTCTAAAGAACGCGAGCACCTTACATAAAGATGTCTAACTATAATGAAACTACTCATTTTTTACTAAAAAGTTCTGCACAAAATTTATTCAATAAATCCTTATATGATGTCAGCGATATGTTCAGATTTTTTAGGTGTTCCAAGTGATTATCTAAAGTACCACATCTGGCCAGTTGGTTCTGCTTTACAGTTATCGAAAATATTCTTATGACCAGGAACTCATAATAAGAAAATGTTAAACTGTGTCAGTATCTTATTCAAAAATGTGTAGCTGTAAAAAACGTTCCTAGAAATTAATTCGATAAAACTTAAGGACTTTAAAGCAGCTTGTTTGTCTGATAGTACATATATGTATGTGTATTGCTATTTCCTATATTATCCACTTCCAAACAAGCTATTGTGTTTTTAATAGGAAACACTTTCGCCTGAAAAACACTGCAATGATAAGAAATCTTATACTAAATAGATTTATTCAGTTCTTCTGAGTAAACTTCACCATCGATACCAGTATCTATTTTTGAGTCATCAAAATATGGAGCTAAATAAGGTCTTTACGAGGGACCTCCTGGCAGCAAAGTGTCTCAATATAGAAAATCGAAATCAAGTTTTCGACAAAATGGAAAATGAGAAAGATTATTGACATCTACTACTCTTTTCTAGAGTAAGATTAAAAAGATTAAGAAACCAGCTATAACCACAACCATTAGCTTTTTATTGTGAAGTAGCTTTCAATGTAAAAACGGGTGATACCACCATTTGTTTATTTACAAAAATCAGCGCTTAATGATAGCAATAAGTGAAGTATTAGATTCAACGCAATGGATGGTATTGTACTAAAAGCAACACTAATACAAAGTTCGGCCCTACGCTGCACCCTATTGAGTACCATACAGTATCAAAACTTGTTTAAGGCCGTTTACCATATTGTAGTGTTATATAAAAGTATAGGTGTTTTGACAGCCGTAATTATGCTTGGTTGTAACTCTCACCTAATACCAATAGCTTTTTGACATAGAAAAGGCGTGATATTAGCGCAAGCGTTATCAGGAAATGTTCAAAGATATTTTGGTTCCGACTAAATATTCTGTTAAGATCAGATCCTAAAAATTTGACTTTTCCGTAAATTGATCAAAGTACTGGAATTGAGTTGTGAACGTAACAAATGCTTGAACAGCTGTTGGTAAACTTGGGTGTCGTGGAAATTATTGATCAAATAAAGTTATTAGGCAAACTTTCGTTAGTTTTTTTTTCGCCCCTATAACTATGCTATGAAATTATAATAAAACCAGTTAATTTTTTTTTATCTCAAAATGCAAGGAAATTGTAAAAATAATACCAAGGAATGAAATATTTTTTTAGATTGGAGTTGGAAATAGTTTTAAATATTCATACTATTGAACTTCTAAGTATCAGAGGTAATATATGAAATCACAAGGTTTACATATAATATTTTTATGTTATGATATAGTTTTTGTTTTACAATAATAAAAAAAAAATTGTTCTCAATGTTGGTACAACATTGACGTAATATCCTTGAATGCTAACCTTGTGAGTTTTTCAAGTGTAAATCAGAAGTCACGTTGAACAAAATTATTTCTGACTTCTTTCCATTCCAATTGTAATTTTCGCTTGATGAAAGGACGCATTGCACATAACAAAAAGGACAATATCGGCATCTACAATACTTCACCTTCCGTCTTACAACATATATGACAATACAATTACAACAACAACAACAAAAGCAACAAATAAAAATGAATAGAGTAGAAAAATGGTATAAAAGTTTTTCATGCTATCGGATTAACTTATTGTGAATATTTAAGCTGTCAATTTTTCATTTGTTATTGCAGCTTTTACTCAACAATGCTTGAAAACCATTAAATTGCATATGTAAACAACAACCTGTTTGCGTAAATACCCACTCTCCTGCGCCGTTCCCCATGGATACGATACGCAAGCCATATAAAAATAAACATTATCATAAACAAATAAAATAGCGCCTAAAATTATTGTCGTAATTTTAGTTTGTGCACAGCACACACACTCATTCGACTATTTTTTTTTTTTTTTCAACTCATAAAAGTAAACACAAACACTCAAGTGTATACTTAAGCACATTTGAGTAATTTTTCCTTCAGGTTAATGTGATGAAATTTTTACTCATTTTTCGGTTATGTTTGTTACTCCATCAATTTTTTATTATTTGCGTCACTCGCATTTTTAATGCCGCCCATAAGCGTACAGAACGGAGCAGCAAGCAAGTCAAGTAAGGAAAGAAGCTTTTGCACAGACGCGAAACAGAACTTCGAGTGTATTTGTGTTGTTGGTTTTTTGTGTGCATACACACGCATACCATCAAAAATTTACCATTTCAAATTCAAGTTCAAGTCAAAACATTGGAGAAATCAAGTTCAGTTTCAAGTACGCATAACACCAATACAAATGAAGGCGGATGCTGCTTTACATTCTAACACTGTCTGTCATACGTAGAGAATGGTAATGCATTAATTGTAAGGGGAAATATGAAAGCTTTTTTTTTTGTTTGAAGGGAATTTCCCCAGTTTAGCTTGTTGTGTTCTTGTTCTTCCGTGGATTGCATTTGTTGTTTGTTGATTATGTAAACTTTGTTGCTGGTTTTTTTTTTATTTTTTTTTATTTATTATTTTACTTTGGTTAAGTTACACGCGCCTTGAATTTTGATTTTATATTGGTGGTCATAGGTTTAGTTTTCTTTTTTCTGTAAAAACAGGGAACTACGCCTAAAAGTCTTCAATAAAAAAATTATTTACCAAATTCAAATAATAAATACAAATACAAATAAAACGAAAGATTACCGTAAGTTTTTGTATGTAAGTGAAATATTTTTTGCATATTTAGAATCATTCATTTTAATACGTTAATGTTAAAATATAATACATTCGTATTGAATTTAAATATGTATTGAATTTTATATGGAAATTAAAATTCATTTGTAATTAATTTTAATATAGAAATTTTAATAATGTGCACTAAGTATAGTTTTTTTTAGAGAATAAAATAAACAAACTTATAAAAAAATTAATATATATTTCGCATATAATGCTAATTTTAAACTTACTAAAGGCGGTCGTACTAAGTAAGTACTAAGTAAGTACTAAAATATTGGGCTTGTATAGTACATTTAGTTTTTGTTTAAAGAAGATTTAAAATTAAATCTGTGGTAACGTTTTGTACATAATTTTTTTAATATTTCTTAAAATAACTTAACTTCAATAATTAAGAGTCAATAAATTGTTACTATTCATCACTACAACCATATTTCACGTTTTACATATTTCACGTTTTACATATATCATATTTATCCCAAACATTACTTATCAAACAATATAAAAAGAATGTGTCGTTTTTTGTCATCCAAGGTGTAAATATCCATACATGTGATACCACCAATTCCATTCAAACGAATTGAAAGTTGACATTTTAGGATGCATTTTTCGGGAAGATAGTTTTGTGATTTGTAGCTCATGCCAAAAGTTATATTGAGTACTACATTAAACTCAATACATAATACATACCAAGTTACACGCACGTTTTGTATATAAATCCAATCAAACTAAATGAGAATTATAAAGTTAATATAAATAATCCTAACAAACTAAACTAGAATTGTAATAATAATATATAATGAATGTATTGGCGATAAGTCCAAGAAACAAGGAGTTAGGAACATTTTTTAAGTTTTGTTTATAAAAGAAAATTATATTTAATTGAAGTATGCTTAAGCACGCAAACATTCTTCTCTTCAAAACAGAAATATAGTAGACTTCACTCCATATACTTAAACAGTTCTGTATTGCCTTCGTTGTTTGTCTGATTTTGGCTTCTTAAATTAAATGAAACCTAATTGTAATTGAAAATGATTTATTGTATTTATTAATATTATAATACTTTATGCCAAATAATTTTGCAAATTTATTCATCTTTCTGTTTATAAATATAATATTTAGCACATTATCTTCAAAGTGAATGCAAATATTGCAATTCCAAGAAATATCTCCTTCATTTCCATTGTTTCAATTATATCTTTATTATCCTTCAAATTTACATTTCATCGCATAAATTTTCATAACTTCTAGAAAACTGTCAGGGCTGCAGCTGCTTGAAAGTGTAAACATGCGCTTTGGATATAAATAAATTGTAATTTAATGTCTTTATACGTCCAATTTCCTACTACTCATCTTACATTGCTATTATTTGTACATTCTAAAATTTAAAAGTACAACTACTTATGTCCTTTCTCTCTCCATTCAATTCACGTTTTTTTTTAAATCTTTTACATTTTTTCGATTTTTCTGTTCTCCTCCCCCTGCTCCTCCTTTTTATGTTGATCCTAAAAACAGTTGCATTTATTTGTATTTTTTTTTTGTTGTCTTCAATGTCGTGCAAGGTTGCATTGAAGGATAATTTAAGGATTCTACTTGTAAGAGAAAGGAAATTGTCCTTGTTGTTGCGTTACTTTAGTACGACTTTGTTGAAATTGTAACTTTTTTTGTTTATTTTTGAACAATATTTTTTTTTTTACAGTTTACAGTTATTAAGTGTTATTGAATTTTATTTGTGTTTGTGTAATTTTGTCAGTAAGCAAACAAACAAAAAAGCAAACGGACTCAGAATATTATATTTTTATATATTTTATCTTATGGAGAATTGTTGATAAAGATGCTTCCGTTTCGCGTATTATTTTATATATATTATTTTTAGCTTAACTTAATAGGAATAATAAACAGTAATTTTCTATTTAAGTATGCAAATATTGAAGATGGTTCATTAGTTTTATTTGCCAAATGATGAATATTTTTAAGTCACAACTTTTCTCTCCACTTTAAGAAACAACTTCGAAATTGAAATATAAGCTAAAACTAATTTCAATAGGCAGTCTTTTTCATCACATATATATACTCTTCTTACTTAAAAAATTTTTTTTTTGCTAATTAAAGTTCCTTAGTGTTAATGTGTATATATACTTTCACTTTGAATAATTTGTTTA
>NW_024032967.1:0-8868 GCF_002237135.1 Teleopsis dalmanni
CTTGGAGTGAGGCGTTCGATTGGGAGATTACCCATCATTTGATTAAGTAGTTTGGGTTTATAACGCACGCAGTGAATACACGAGTGCACGACTCGGCGTGCAATTTCTCGAATATTAATTATCCAGAAGTTTAGTCGAGTAAGGGCAATTAGTGCTTTTGCGCCTGCATGATAGTTGCACAAGTGTATATGCCGAACATAAAGTTCCACAAAATAACAGCCCTTCGGCAACAAAATAGGGTGACGTTGGCCTACTGAGATGTCACTCAGCTCGAGGCGACCTCCCACCTTTAGTAATTGATAACCGAATACATTGTCCAGGAAGGGATTTAGATGCTTTAATGTACCTTCGGCTGGGTTCCCTCGTTGTAGGCGTTGTATATCAATTTCGAAGAATTGCTGTTGGATGACCCAAATAATACAGTGCAATGCCTTTTGTAGCTGAATAGGTTGGAGGGTACATTCTCCGTTCTTCAATTTATTCTTGGTTACATGATAAAAACGCTGTACCTGCGCTATTACTCGTAGCATCTTAGTGTATGAACTATATCTTGACAATACCTGTAATACGTAGTTGTCTTCATTTGTGTTAACGAATACAACCTTCCGCGTCTCTTTATTGACTTCTTCCATATCCAGGTTGTGACATTTCAAATGCGGCCAGTATTTATCAGCGAGTAACAAAAATTCCGGCCCCGTAAACCAACAAGACTCTGATAATTGGCGGATGTTACAGCCGCGCGACACAACATCTGCCGGGTTGGATTGGGTAGGAACGTGTCTCCATTGCCCATTTGCGGTAATATCTTGAATTTCCGCTACTCGATTGCCAACGAATGCAGACAGGGTTGATGAGTGCTGCTTCAACCAATGTAATACAATCTGTGAATCAGTCCAAAAAAACGTTTCACCCTTAAATTGCGCAAATATTGGTTGGACCTTCTGATACAGTTTGGCAAGAAGTAAGGCACCACAGAGTTCTAGTTTAGGTAGCGACTTCCGCTTTATAGGTGCCACACGGGATTTTGCAGTAAATAGCCTGACCGTCACCTTACCTGATGTGTTTTGTGATCGGAGAAATATACAGCAACCATATGCGCGTATTGAAGCGTCACAGAAACCGTGTACATCAACCTGTTGATAGTTTATGGATAGGCAGTACCTCGGCACCTTAACCGATGAAAGCGTTGTAAGATCTTGAATAAATGTTTTCCAAGCTGAGTGAAGATTTTGAGGGACTGACTCGTCCCAGTCCACACGCAAAAGCCACAATTCTTGCATCATAATTTTGGCTACGAGTATGATCGGTGCTAGTAATCCAAGCGGGTCGAATAATGAAGACGCAAGGGATAAAATGGTGCGTTTTGTTACAATATGACCTGGTTGCGCATTAAACGAAAATAGGAAAACATCTTGCATTTGGTGCCACTTGATGCCTAGAGCGCTGGTGACTGTATCTGTATCAAGATTCAAACTCTTTGTTGTAGTATCGCTGATGAAGTCATGATGGTTTGAATGCCATTTGTCAAGATCGAAGCAACCCTTCTGTAGAATGGCCGTTAACTGATGTCTGATATTGGTGAGTTGATCAATGGAATCCGCTCCACCTAAGAAGTCGTCGACAAAGAACGATGATTTAATGAGTGCAGCGCCTATTGGGTATTGTGTTTCAAATTTGTCCGCCAAATACTGCAAACTCCTGGTTGCTAAAAAAGGTGCTGATGCAGTACCATAAGTGACTGTATTCAACTCGTAAGTACTAACAGGATCGGACTCCGTATCTCGCCAAAAAATATATTGGAATTTTCGATCTGGTTCATCTATCAGTATCTGTCGGTACATCTTAACAATGTCAGCCGTCAAGGCATATCGGTGCAAACGAAATTGAAGTAGCAACAAATATAACTCCGACTGAATTGTCGGGCCGACCAGTAGAATATCATTTAATGAACGTTGCGAAGTTGTTGGACATGACGCATCAAAAACCACCCTCAGCTTGGTCGAAGTGCTCGACGGTTTTAAAACACAATGATGAGGGATATAATAATGAGGTTCGTTGGTTTTCGGAGTCTCAACACGCGTCATGTGTCCGAGCTCTCGATATTGTTTCATGAATTCTTGATAATCTTGCTTCAGTGCACGATTAGATGACAAGCGCCGTTCTACAGAACAAAAACGGCGCAAGGCGATATTGTGTGTCAAACCAAGACAATCTGGCGAATCCTTGAATGATAACCGAACGACAATTCTTCCCATCGCATTTTGGTGAACCGTTTCACGATATAATGACTCACACGCAACATGTGCTGGTGACCATGACTTTGAAGCCGATTGCACTTCCTCTATCTTCCACATCATTTCTAATTGATCGGAAACTGTATCTTCAACTGATAATAGGCATTTTGCTGCTGGTGATGCAAATGGCTGACCCTTGTACTTGCCAGATACAATCCATCCTAATAGTGTTTTTTGAAGTACTGGAAGATTTTCACCTAGTTTGATTTGACCGACAGACAAAATATCAAAGAAACTTTCAGCTCCAAGCAAAAGATCAACGCGCTTGGATTTAAAGAATTGCTCATCGGCGAGAGGTGTATTGGATGGAACCTTCCACGACGATATATCGATTTCAGAACTTGGTTGATATGCGATGTGATTCGTAATACCAAAGTTTAAAGCAAGTTCAAAATTTGAATGACGAGATTTGATTGATGTGAACGTCTGATACTTAATATTGGTCAACGAACTACCAATACTGGAAACATGCAACCGATGTTTATGTTTTGATAAACTAAGCTTCTTTGAAAACTCCTACGTTATGAAATTGACCTGAGAGCATGAATCAAGTAAGGCTCTACCCACTTGATAACTTCCCGATGAATCCTTCACTAAAACCAATGCAGTGGCAAGAATTATTTGCTCGGCCGATGACATATTAAGATGGGAATGGCTGGCAACATTGTCGTTGGGCATAGCAGCGTGTTCTGTGCGTCGTGATGATCCCGCGCTCTTAATATTCGTTGGCAATTGCGAATGATGCAAGAGAGTGTGATGTGGCTTTGCGCAAACCTTACATTTAAACGTTGATGTACAATTAACCACATGATGGCGTCGCGATAAGCAGTTTATGCAGAGTTTAAGGCCCTTCACCTTTTCAAACCTTTGAACCACCTCCAGTGCCTTAAAACGATGACAATTCTGTATTAGGTGTTCATTGCTAGAACAAAATGAGCAAGAATTGCTAGATGTAGATGCAACAAATGCGTATTGTTTTGAGCGTCTGTTAGTCTTGGAGTTAAGACTATTAGGTTTACGTTGTGATGATGACTGATTGCCGTTTCCACTGTCAAGTGATTCGAGAAACTGGCAATGCCTATCCAACAATTTTGAGCAATCCTCCCAACTGGGTAATGTGTCAAAGTTACGCGATTCATTCCATTTCCTACGTGTAATTGCGTCCGTTTTTTCCATGATTAGCGAGATAAGTAGAGCCTCACATATTTGTTTCTCTGTACCTAGCGAACAGAGTGGACCATACAAAGCGGATGCATTGTTTACCAGACTACGGAGTTGTTGGCTTGACTGACCCGATACTGCTGGTAGATCAAATAGTGTCGCGATATTTTCGGCGAAGATTAGACTATTATTGTCATAGCGCGATTTAAGCCTATCCAAAGCCTTTGGATAGTTTTCATTCGAAATAGGAAATGCCTGTACTGTCTCTAGAGCTTGACCAGTAAGGCAGTTCAATAAGTGGTTAAATTTTTCAATATTTGTGAGGTATATTTCGCGATCTATGATTTGGAGAAACGAATTAATAAAATTGTTATAATCCGAGTACTTACCACTGAATGTAGGTAATTTTAACAGTGGTAATTTTTTACTTGAGGTGGGCATCATTGCTGTTACATCTAGCACTGACGCATTGTGGGCCTCTTCCTGCAGTTGAGACATGATTAATATTTTGGTGGAAACGTATAGGTCTTCTAATTCATCTCTAGCTGTGTCAGTTGCATCTAATTTCTCGATCAAAGTCTGAAAAGCTAGGATTTGTTTAAAATATGATTCTAAAATACCTAGTCGACATTTCAGTTCTGGTTGTGAAAGCGAATTGCTCTTTCCTTTGACGAACGCCTTGATCCTTGAAATGCTCGCTTTCGTCGAGGCTCGCTGTTGTTTTAGTTCTGACAGTTCTGCCGTAGTGGTTGGCTCTGCCGTTGCCATTGGAACAGTTGTAGATACCTGGGAACAGCAAAGGATTTGACGAAGTCGAAAACTCACAATAGCAGCAGCGAACTTTACGAAATTGAACTGCTCTTACGGTGGTTGTTGTCAGACGCGACGTTGACGAACCCGCACACTAACTGATTGGAAGCAAATAATAACCAGTAATCAACAAGTAAAGTTATCTTGTTGTTGTTGTAATTGTTGAACGCGACCTTGATGCAGCCACGAGGTTCTATTTGGCGCTTAGCGGAACCGAAGCCAAGAACCATAGAATGCACACTAGTACACACGTACGATAGTATGTAGTATAGATATACGATATTATTATGGTTAACACACGTTAGATATATAACTGTTTAGGAGCAATACTCACACGCGCACATTATAGTTACAAATTAACCAAAAACAATAAAAGCGAAAGTATGTACAATCAACAAGTAAAGGTATCTTGTTGTTGTGAATTTAACTGTCGAGCGCGATCTTGATGCGGACACGAGGTTCTATTTTGAGGTTAGCGGACCTAAACCGAGAACCACCAATTGGACAATAGTATATACGTACGATAGTACATATGTAGTATATATATAGACGTACGATATATTATAATAGTTAGCACGCGTTAGCTATATAACTGGTTAGAAGAAATATTCACACGCGCACTTTAATGGTTACAAATTAACCAAAAACAATAAAAGCGAAAGTATGTACAATCAACAAGTAAAGATATCTTGTTGTTGTGAATTTAACTGTCGAGCGCGATCTTGATGCGGACACGAGGTTCTGTTTTGAGGTTAGCGGACCTAAACCGAGAACCACCAATTGGACAATAGTATATACGTACGATAGTACATATGTAGTATATATATAGATGTACGATATATTATAATAGTTAGCACGCGTTAGCTATATAACTGGTTAGAAGAAATATTCACACGCGCACTTTAATGGTTACAAATTAACCAAAACCATTAAAAGCGAAAGTATGTACAATCAACAAGTAAAGATATCTTGTTGTTGTGAATTTAACTGTCGAGCGCGATCTTGATGCGGACACGAGGTTCTGTTTTGAGGTTAGCGGACCTAAACCGAGAACCACCAATTGGACAATAATATACGTACGACAGTACACAGAATAGCACTATTCAATTTGCCAAAAGTCCTGTCACGGTCGCCAATGTAAATTATAAGCGTTTTTATAATTGGGTTTTGTGATCTTTATTTGATTTTATTTAATTTATACAATTGAATTTATATAATTTCGGTTATTGATTGTTTAATTACTTTAAATAAAATCAATGTGAATTATAAGCGTTTTTATAATTGGGTTTGTGATCTTTAATTGATTTTATTTAATTTATACAATTGACTTTATATAATTTCGGTTATTGATTGTTTAATCACTTTTTTGTGTGTACCCGTGTGTTGACACGTTCGCGATCGAAAAACAAGAGACAGAATCAAACCAACGGAGTTTACTTGCAGCCAAAAAATATAACAAAAAATTGCTCATCTCGAGCGCAAAAAACAAAAGGCAATAAAAACAAGAATTAGAACCGTTGGTTTGATTACATCTTATACAGGGTTAGTTAGATAAATTAATTAACCATATATTAACCATATAAATATTATATATGAATTATATAATATATTAATTATAATAATTTAATTATACAATATGTGATTTACAATAGATTAAAATATAATAAAATATAATATATAAATCATATAAGACATCAATTATAATAATTCTACAGAATCCTACAATATTAACAATTTGACTTTAACCGCTCTAACAGATAATTTTATCAATTTCTTCAGACTGTATTTTGTCGACCAACCAAATAAAAATATGCGCGTGTAATGTAATAAATAAATTTGGTCTTCCGTACGCGCGCACAAAAGTCATGACGTCTTGAATATATTTTTGCATATGACATGGAATACCAATATATATATATATATAACAAAGTTAATAGATTCAAAACACAATGGCAAATATATTCAGTAATACAAATATTTAAGCACAAACGCCGTGCACACGCAAAGACGACCAGAAAAGAACTGCGGCTCTGCTCAAGCACGTCAAAAAGCACTGTTGTATTTCTGACAACCAATTACCGGGTACTTATCCTCAGCTACCGACTACTTTACATAAATATATTATTATATTGTATGACAGGATTGCATATAATGAAAATATAAAAAAAAAATGTGTTTTTCTTTTATTATGTTATTTAAAATTTAATTCCTGGATTGCTTCAGGATCAGAATTCTTTACGAAGTTATTAAATTTCTTCTTATTAGAATTAGCAACAAAAAATCTGCTCATTAGTAGGCATCCGAGAATGGCGAGACAAAAATAAAAAAAAGAAATTTTGTGTAAGCTGCTTGAGCTCAATTTCAAATCTGAATTTTATTAACAATTTTCCAAACTATTTATACAAAATATTTTACTATAATTTACAATATTTTTCCTAATAATTTTAATTGCGGCACATTCAAGTGTGTCATATCGACATGTGCAGAATAGTAGCACAGAAAAGAAAAGTGTCAAATAGCAATTGTATACTTGCTATGACCAAATATTCTACTTGCATTGCGGTGGTTCGCATTACATATTACATTGGTTAACATAAAATAATTTGTGCATAAGCACTTTCAAAAATACATAAAATAATTTATTGTTTGTTTTTGTTTACATTGGTTGCGCTATATACAACATAATCAATAATATCAATAGTTTTCTTCAATAATTCAAGTTATTCATAATAATTATTTAGAATTACAATGTTTATATTCGTTATATTTACTTCACAAAAAAGTATGTAATATGGTAAGAAACAATGTAGAAGAAAAAAAATCCAATAGAAAAAAAATTGAGCTTGTAGTAAAGAATGCAATAAAATATAAGTTTTTAATAATTTTATTTTAAAGTTTCTTTTCAACTAACAATTATGTTGCTTCGATAACAACGAACTTAAAACTTGAACGTATGTGTTTTAAGAAACAGGATTGTCAAATTTTTATTTGATTTGTGATTTATTAACTTCTGTTTTTGATGATGCCACATGAGCGCCACATCACTCCCCCACCAGTGGTTGAGTAGAAACGATGCCACGTTATATGTACTTGATCCTATGTCAAAAATCTGACAGGTAATCGAATAACTCTGCCACTGGATGCGCTATGACCAGAGTTGAGCTCCTGCTGAGGTCTTCGTATAGGTTGTGCATCTGGACTTGACTGAAGTGAAATATATCGTGACAACTGTGTGTTTGATTCGATTTCTTCATTCAACAAGTAAGCCGCCTTCACTCTATCAATGCTCACTTGGACAGGTCGGTCTTTGATTAAAATGGTAATAAGCTTACGATCACGCCGTATCACTTTGTATGGTCCGTCATAAGGTGATTTCAAGGGAGGTCGAACGTTATCATCCCTTAGGAACACGTGTGAACACGTCTGCAGGTCTCGTTGAACGAACGTTTTCGCTTTTGCATGATTTGAACCTGGAACCGGACATAATTGATCCATGGTCTCCCTAAGAAAAATTGCGAATTCGGAGTCACATCCGATGTGAGACGTCTTCTCAAAGAATTCTCCTGGAAGCTTAAGAGATGTACCATATACCATTTCCGCTGGACTAGCTTGGATGTCGTCTTTGAACACACTCTGTAAAGCCAGCAATATCAGTGGTAATTCCTCTGTCCACCTTTGATTAGACTTACACTTCAGTGCAGCTTTTAGTGTTCTATGAAATCGTTCCAGAATTCCGTTCGAATGTGGATGTCGCGAACTTGTACGTAGATGTTTAGTACCAATCAACTGCATAAGTTCAGCGAACAACTTTGATTCGAACTGCCTCCCTTGATCTGTAGTGATCTCTGAAGGAACGCAATAGTGTGAAACCCATCCCGTGATGAACGCCGCAGCTACTGTGTCTGCACTAATGTCCATAATGGGAATAACAACAGGCCACCGGGTAAATCGATCTATGCATGTCAGGCAGTAGCTGTATCCGTCTGATGGTAGTAATGGCCCCACGATATCAAGGTGTACTGCTGCAAATCGCCGGTCAGGTGCCTTGAAGGTTCCGAGTACTGTTTTGTTGTGTCTATCTATTTTAGCTCGCTGGCATTGTGGACATGTTTTTACCATTTTTGCTACATCCCTTTTAATGTTTGGCCAGACAAATCGTTCACTGATCAGTTTTGCCGTGGCCTTGCTGCCTGGATGACCTAAGTTATGTATGGTGTGAAAAACTTGTGAACGAAATTCATCTGTGATCCACGGTCGCACATGCTTTATTGAGAAATCGCACGTAATAAAATTCGATGAACTAGGTAGATGCACCAATTTAAGCTGAAGCGAAGTCTTGGCCTGTGATAAGAGTCGTTGCAGCTCCATGTCATTTCTTTGGCTCTTTCCTAATTGATCAAAGTCAATCTGCTTTTCCCCCTGTATTGATTCAATGCGTGACAGGAAATCAGCAACGCTGTTGTCTTTACCGGGAAAATGTCTGATATCGGTAGTAAACTAACCTATGTAATCCAGATGACGGAGTTGCCTGGCCGATGCTTTTTCAGGATTTTGCTGAAATGCAAAAATGATGGGTTTATGATCAGTTAACACCGTACAGTTC